>NW_017731431.1:2438370-2445890 GCF_001890085.2 Hipposideros armiger
ACCCAAGAAACCAATGGCCTCCACTGTACCTACATGAAAGTTTGTGTCTCCATTCCATCTGAGATAGAATGGTGGCCCAGGACCACCATTGCTTCCATGGTGAGAACTACGTATAGACTGTAATGGGAGGTTAACATCTCTGTAGATTTATGACCCCCAACCAATCCCAGCCACTGTTCAGACAGACAGTATTTCCTTTTATCACACCCTGTCAGTCATAACCTGGGAGATAGGGTCAGGGTCCAAATAAATGATACCACTCAAGTTCAATTAGTGATTTTTGTATCGTAATAGTTATTTCAGGTGTATACTCCCAAGCTCTATGAAATGCGGTGTCATGTCTTTTTTTGTGTGGGAACTGTTGATTTGTAATACTCATTTTCCAGATAATAGTTTTCCTTGGTCATATATTGCTGTAGCCCTGGAATGCTAATATTATATCTTCTTCTGTTAAAGTGGTCCAGTTTAGATAAGGAAACATGAGTTCAGATTCTTATCCAAAGCTTTTGCAAACCACTTTGGTTTAGAAAGTTGGTCTGTAAATCTTACAGAGTCAAGGATATTCTCGAGCACTTCTGTGGTTTCAGGTGGATCAGAAGTACTGATGTGGTCTGTCCTTAGAATTACAGCATTGCTCCTTGAAGCCAGCCTGTAATTGCAAATTCTGGACAGTGTTATGAGATGAGAAGGAGAGGTACCTGGATGTTTGACCTCTAAAAATAACTGTCTCATTTCCATGTTAGCTTAAAGACCAGTCCTCTTTGATGGCAAAGCTTAGTTTGTTCTATGGGGCGCACCTAGCCTTGATAAGAAAGAGTTTGCCTGCTCTCCAGGGGCTGCAGCTTGTCTGGTGTAGTTGAGCTGTGTGTGATACTTGTGGTAGCCAGTTACAGAAAAGGTAACAATGGTATACAGGTTGCTGATGTGCATGACTTGTAGAGGAGAAAACAATGATAGCTGCTACCATTTATTGTATGCCTACTGCATACTGGGCTCTGTGCAGTCACCATATCATTTAATTCCTTCAGCAGCCCTGCACGATAGCCATTATCATTCCCATTTCCCAGTAGAGGAAACCACAACTTGGAGAAGAGAGGTCTTCAACTTTCTGCCAGGACGATAATGGAAGGACTGTCAAAACAGCTAGCTTTAACAGTGGCAAAAAATTAATTGGATTGGTTTTCAACTCCAACCGTATCCATCCCTTTAGTTTCTTTGTCTTGCCCCCAAACGTGCTTTTCCCCTTTGGAATCCAGAAAGGGTAAGAGGAGAGGAAGGAGGAGGGGCAGAAAAAGAGGATGATGTGAGTTGTTCAAGTTAGGAGAAGGACTGTGCAGACTCAGAAAGTGGAAGTGAATAAAGTTGCTCTATCTTGATCCTATAGGCCCCGACACACGTATTTTCATGGAAGGAGACACAAGCGGCCCAGCCAAATTCTTCTTTGAAATAACGTGGAGGGCAGGGGTGGAGAGGCGCCCTGGGAGAAGCTCTCTTTGACATCACTGCCTGCACCAAGGATGCTGTGGTGTGGAAGATGCAGGAAACTTCCATTAGTGGAAGGGACATGCTCCTATTCTCTAAAGGCAGGCCAGTGGCTACTGTTTTAGTAACATTCAGAATTCAGACAGTTTTTTCACTTTTTTTTTCAGTACAGGGGATCATCCTTTGGGGGAAGTGCTGCCTTTTCTTTGTTAGACCTACGTTCTTCCCCAGGGGTAAGGATGCTGCTGCTCCAAGGCTTCACAAAGCTGTCGCATGAGGCACCACAGATTCTGGTTCTGGAAAGTCGAGTCTTCCTTCTGCAGTCTTCCATAGGGGCTCTGGGTTTGCAAGGCAGCTGTCTCCCTTTTTTGAAACTGAGGTGATTTGCTAAGCAAAGGCAGCACCATCACATCTTGCTGATGCTCCGAGCAAACATCAGTAGCAAATGATCCTCTTAAGCAAGTGCAAGTGGCTGGAGGCAATGCTGGGGGCTAAAAATACGGAATGGACTAAGACCAAAACAACTGCTCAACCTCAGTGCCACCGCGTCGGAGGAGCCCTTCAGAATACTGATGTGGGGAAGGTGCCTTAGAACTGGCAGGCTGATGGAGTGGGAGAGGGGTCTTCTTTCCTTATGAGCAAACCGCTCACGTCCTGGGGCATCGAGTCGGAAACTCCAGCTCTTCGGCTTTGTCTTTCTAGTTAGAAAGAAACTCAGCCACTGAGGCCAACTTGGATGGGGATGTAACAGGGCTGGACCTGAGCTGGAAAGGGAAGTGCCTTCTGCACACTCCGGCTCTTTGATTTCAGCAAGTGTTATTCCTTTGAGTCCAGTGGACCATTTCCCGTCCTTGTCAATAGATGGCAGAAGTCCCTGCTACTCAAGTAAATTGTTTATGTTTTGATTTTGGAAAAGAAAATCCTTGGATATTTTTCACATACTCCTTGCTCACTCTTAGCACTCTTGTCAGCAGTTTATTCTCAATCACAGGAATTCCCTTTCCAGATGGATGCCTGGGATAGGGCTTTTTGCATGAAAAGGCTGGTGGCACTTGCATTACTAGGTTATTAGTCACCCGAGGTTACTAGTGTAATTGGGACACATAGAAGAGGGAGCACATGAGGATTCAAGCTTCTTAACTATGCAGCTATTAGTTTGTGGGGTGGAGGTGTTTTCACTTGACTGTTGGAATGGTTTATGGGATTCGATGTTTGCATTTTTATGGAACCCCATCTCCTTTCTCTTCACTGGAGTCAGTAGGATCTTGTTTGCTTCCCGGGTTGTCGGATTTCCAGCCTTTGTTGTCTCTTCTCCCCAGGGCTGGGTCTTTCTGAACAGCTCTGCCCTGGGCTGGAGGGCTAATCTCATTTCCAGGTAGGAGAGATTGAAGGAGGTTTAGGCTTCCGCATGAAGTGTCCCTTGGTGCTAATATGGTCTAGACCTCAGTGCCCCAATTCTGATAA
Source organism: Hipposideros armiger (assembly GCF_001890085.2). Classification (NCBI taxonomy): domain Eukaryota; kingdom Metazoa; phylum Chordata; class Mammalia; order Chiroptera; family Hipposideridae; genus Hipposideros; species Hipposideros armiger. The sequence goes on from NW_017731431.1 coordinate 2,441,317, forward strand.
CTGAAGTTGTGTGCCTGTCCTGAGCCACCTTACCCTGTGACTTCCATCTGAGAATTGAGCTTCTGTCTAGTACTCAGGACTCAATTGTTATAGTTGTTTTCTCATTGGAGAGTTGAGTTTTTGTGTTATTTGCTTTTTATAAATTATCGTTTCAACAATTTTCCATTTATTTTGGTTTCTCCAGGATAGGGGTTCTGCTCTTATTAGATTCCTCCCTGTTCTCACTCCCTGAATACCTTCCACCTGCTGATAGATCTCTCTGATGCTGCCTACCTATCGGGCTGCTGAGTTTCTCTTGTGTTCCTCATATTCCCTGATTTGCTGCCTGTCTAGGTAACATGCTGTCTCTTTTTGGATTCTGACTCTGAATGGCCATTCATCCACTGGCCCACCCACCCATCCACTCATCCATCCATCCATCCATCCATCCATCCATCCATCCATCCATCCATCCATTTATCCATCCATCCACCCACCCACCCATCCATTCACTCATCCATCCATCCTTCCACTCACCCGTTCATCGATCCACCCATGAGTGACTGAATACCTACTGTGTGCCAGGCATTATCTTCTGTGACTATACTCTTTAGAGACCATGTTGCACCTAGCAGGTGGTGTTTCCTTCCAGCACTTATAACGAGATCTGTCATTCAACTCCATTGAGTGGATCCAGGCATGGGATGTTCTTCCCCAGTGTCAAGCCCTTCTAGCTGTTCTGTCTAGCTGTACTTTACTGAGATTTCTCATTTGTTCACATATAACAGAGTTTTCAGTTTCATTGAAATTTCATTCTTTCTTTTATGATTCTGATCACCATTATGAAAATACTTAGTTTAACATGTGAAGTTCAATTATTACTAACTCTATGGTATTCTTTTGACTTTATTTATGAAGAATTAGGATCTAGTCAATGTAAACATGCTTCTCTTGTTTCATATATGTTGACATTCCTTCTACGTTATACAATTCATATTAATTCCACTCCTATTTTTTTTTTTTTTAGCTGAGCCATCCTGCTACCTGTTAGCAGCTCAGCAGCTGCTCAGCTTGGGCTGGACTCGAACCGCTGTTGCTCAGAGCTCAAACTCTTGAGCGAGCTCTTAACCAACTGAGCCACTCGGCCGNTGATGCTGATGGGAGGAATGGGACCTGGGTTTCATTTCCCTGTGCAGCTTTCTTTTGCACATTTCCCAGGTATCCTTGTTAGTACAGCTTAGCGCTGAAGTGTGGCAAGTCCTGGCTGGTAGTCCCCTGGCCCAGGCATGTGGGATGGGGAGGCCGGTGGGGACCTGGCCTTCTCTCCACTCAGCGTTCAAGGTCAACGTTTATTCCTGAGGAGAGGAACATCACAGCCCTGCATTTATTTATATACATATATATATATTTTTTTCTTTCTTTCTTTTTTTTTTTTTTTTCCTTCAACTACCCTTGTTCTGAAAGAGCCTTCAGACTGTGCTTCTGGCCAAATTATCAGACACTGTTCAGTTGCTAATTTACCTATCTGGAGACTGAACATGATTGGGATGTCTTGAGGGCAGAGGTTTTTTCCTCATTGGTCATCTCGAGGAATGCTGTTCTGTTGGAGAATGGAGTGTAATTATTCCTGTGTTCCCACTGTGTGAGGCACAGACAGGCCTAGGCTCAATTGTGAGATTGGCCCTAACCTGGCATCCTTTGCTCACCTCCTGTCTGTGCCCTTCTCTCACGTGGGAGGGGCTTTCTATAGTCTCCAAGTCGAATCAGTTATTAATAGTTATTAAGCACCTCTGCTGACAAGTCACCAGGTAGATAGATGCTAAAAGGATCATGAAATAACACTAAGAATGACAACTTATTTATTGAATGTTTATTTATTAAATACTTATTTTTATTAAATGCTCAGCTCATTTCATGACATTTAATGAATCCTGAAAACAAGCCTCTGATTTAGGTATTATTCCCAATTTGCAGATGAAGAAATTGAGGCTGTGAGAAGTTAAGCAGTTTGTCACTTAGCTAGGCAAGGGGGAGGAACAGGAATTTAAACCCAGGCTTGGCTGACTCCAGGACCTTAACTGTGCTGCTGCTACGAGTGTACTAATTTTCTTCCTAGAAAGGCTGTTAATCTCAAAGACCTTGTCATTTAATGCAGTGGTTTTCCAATGTGGGCATACATTAGAATCACCTAAGGAGCTTTTAAAATTTCCAGGACCAGGGGCTTATCCCAGGCTGGTTAAAGCAGTGTGTGTGTGTGTGTGTGTGTGTGTGTGTGTGTGTGTGTGTGTGTGTGTATTTGAGGGTGGTGTCCCAGGCATTGGCATTTTAAAAAGTGATTCCTCTGTGCAGCCAGAGTTGAGGAGCCTTGCTCTTGTGGAGGGGAAGGGATGGATGATGTGAAGTCCGGGCACCGAAATGAAGAGAGGAGTGTATGTGTTTTGGTTGGGATCACCTGTCAGTGTAGCTCACCCCTCTACAGCTGGTGGTTGACCGTTTCTGTCAAGGTGAGAACCTGTGTGCCTAAGGAGCTCCTGTTTGGTAACAGTTATAATAACAAATACTTTTTGAGGGCTTGCCCCTTGTGAGGCAGTTTTAAATTTTCATCTATATGAACTCTTTTAATCCTCACACTAATCTAACGCAGTAGGTCCTATCTTTACATCCAGTCTCAGATGCTATGCATTCTAAGATGCACCATTGTTTTATGTACACTAAGAAATAAAGAAAAATGCTACCAACTAATTATAAGTCCCCATAACTTATGATTTGTTTTTTTTAGAGATGTTCAAATGTGAGAAAACACGCATCTTAAAATTAATAAAATATGGGGGTGTTATTTCCATTTATTGATGAAGAAACAGAGGCAAAGAAAGCTTAAGTAATGTGTCCAAGATCGCTCAGCTCGAAGCATTACGAGCAGTTACCATGCCATCAATATTCTTCCTAAACATAATTTTTAATGACATTAAGTTTCATATAAATATACCCTAATTACTTTAATTACTCCCCTAATTTTAGTTGATTATATCTTGACGTAGGTTTTTATATGTGTCTTTTCTCAGGGCATTGCCAACCATACATTACTTGCTGACTATTTTACAGCCAATAATTCAGTTAAATCATCCCCGCTGATTCTCCATGTGTCTTATGTGGAATGGATGCTGGGATATTGTGGGCCTCTTGTAGAGCTTTCTCTTTTTCGCCTCTCATGTTGAGCTCTGTGGATGGTGGGATGCTGGTTGGCTGCACTTGGCTGGTTTTATCATCCCGCATCTCTAGTCCATAAGCCTCAGATGAGGCCCTCCCTGTACACTCGCTCAGCTGCTCACTGAGACTGAATGACTAATGGTTGTGTAGTAAATCAGGTCTTGGATGCATTGTTTTGCTTCAGCATTGAGAAGTGAGTGGAAATTTATGACCTGACGGGTGAACACATTTGCTGATCAGGAAAAAGTTGCTGGGCCTTTTTGATTCTGGGAGATCAAACCCTCTTCATCGCAAGCACCTGTAGACACCTGTGCAGAATAGAGCTAGGGGGAAGACTGAGACTGGAGTGAGGAAAGGATCGCCAAGAAAAACTTGAGGGATGTTAATAAAAAGAGAGAGGACTCACGAAGGCCAAGTGGGTGTAAGAAGCGGGAAAATGTAATGTAGCACAGGCTCCTCAAACTTTTATGTGCAAAGAAATGATGTGGAGGTCCTGATGAAAAGAAGATTCTTATTTACTAGTTTAGGGCGGGGTCTGAGAGCCTGCATTTCTAAAAGCTCCCAGGTCCTGCTGATGCTGATGTTGCCTCTCTAAGAAGGATCTAGTGAAAAGGAGGAAAAGGAGAAAAATGAGAAAAGTTTTCAGAGTGGAGAAAAGTAGGTGAACTTGGAGGTGGTGCCAAGATGTACCGTTAAAAGGGTCACTTTTCCTTGAACTGCTCTTACCCACAATTCTCTACCAGGACTATGAAAGATGGGAGGCAATGCCCTCCCAGAAAACAGGTGTGTGGGATGGAAGTGTCTCAGTGTTTGTCTCTTTATTTGGCACAATTTGGCAAGTTGAATTCAGATATTTTCTTAAATATACCCCACTCAACACTCCCCTTCTCCCAGTGCATTGAGATTCCATTTTTCTAGCATCCCCTGTAAAATGGTCTCAGAGATTCATTCTTTGGGGAAATAGGGAATTTGCTAATTTTGAAACTGCTTTGAGATTATGGACTGATGCTGTCATAGCCCAAAATTCATTTGAAGATCAAAATGATGTTTGAAGACCTCAACAAAGATGAGAAATACTTGAAAAAAATCTATCCAAAGACTATTTCCCCTTTAAAGCTATTATTTATTTTCATTTTTCTTACATGACAAGACTTTCATTTTCTCAGCTCAGTATGGTAACCATTCTAAATAGTATGAGGTTACTTCTCCTTCTAAGAATACGCTTTTAGTCTCCCAATAAAATCCTGTTAATCCTAGGGGCACTTGATCCTGGCTGACTAAGGAGGAGATTACACCCAAGAAACCAATGGCCTCCACTGTACCTACATGAAAGTTTGTGTCTCCATTCCATCTGAGATAGAATGGTGGCCCAGGACCACCATTGCTTC
>NW_017731431.1:2450410-2467124 GCF_001890085.2 Hipposideros armiger
CTGCTCAGCTTGGGCTGGACTCGAACCGCTGTTGCTCAGAGCTCAAACTCTTGAGCGAGCTCTTAACCAACTGAGCCACTCGGCCGGCCCTCCACTCCTACTTTTGTCTTGATAAATTTTAATGTTGTATTCTTCTGAGAAATTTTTTCAAAATCTTTCATATTTTCAAGACACTTATGAATGGAAAAAATAAGGTGGCAAAGAATAAACGTCTTGCCAACTTAGGCGACTTCAGAGAGTGACAAGACTAGAGAGAAAGTCATTTAATACTCTCTCTTCAGACTACTCAATAGGTAATTACTGTTCCGCTTTTCAAATAAATTGTTTAAAATTATTTCCTTTGAAGTGGTAGATTTATTCTGCAAAAACAGAAAAATAGTAGAAAAGAGTTAAACAATTAAGAAGACATAATAAAATTATTTGGTTTAAAGGAGTATGAAAAGACATTTCATAATAATAATTAAAATAAAATAATCTGAAAATATGGTAAAGGAGGTTTTGGGTTTTTTTACTTAAAAATTAATGGCATGTGTAATAAGTTAGCCCAAAAGAAAGTTCTAAATGTAAATGAAGTGCTCAACTCAGTGAACTGATAGAATACATACATATCTCAGAGAGAAGAGATTGGTCCTTTTTGCGGGAGATTGTTCGAATATGGGTGATGTTCTCTGGAAAGTCAGAGGTCCCAGGATTCGGGTGGAGACATAAAGACAAGCAGATGCCACTGGAATCCCAGACCCTTTCATTTACGCTTCCAGACAGTGTGTTCTGAAGGAGCACTTGAATCGTTCCTCTGGGCAAAGTCCTTAGATGTGGTGGCGGAAAGCCAGTCCTATTATCTCCACAGTCCTCCTTCTCTCTCTTAACTTTGTAACAATTCACTTGATTCCCAAATGAAATGTTTCTCTCCCGTCAGAGTCTTTGATCTGGCGTGTCAGCGTCACATCAGATTGCGTCACCTGCTCTCTTCCCTCCTTGCTGTATCATCTTACTCTGTTTCTTCTGAACTGCGTGTCCCTTCACATTTGGATGATTATGTTTGAAAACGCTGCCTCGACATTTTCCCTATTGTATCATGTGTCTTGTGTTCCCACTCTCTGTTGGAAATGAGAATGCACAGTTAAAAGAAACCCAAACATTTTAGCTAATAAGACAGGACAGAAACCTTCCTATGTGTGCCATGCACTGCAGTACATCTGACGAGACACCCCAAAACAAAAAAGCACTTTAAAGCAATGCATATAATTCATTTAAAGTAGTTAAATTTAAAATTTAGAAAACTCTAAATTTTGCCTAGACTGATTGGCTCCTTCTCTTCTGCTTTTTTTGCAAATTGCTAAGAACTACCTGCTAAATTATACAGTTCTCTCTGTTCTTTATTATAGCATGGTATATTTTATTTATTATGGGGTAGTAGGATTGTATGTTATATGTTACTTAAGCATGATTACAATCATCTGGACCATCAAATTTATAGTTTCTAGTTTCATCAAATTTATAATTATAATAGGTCCTACTTATTTTATACATATAAAATAGTGGTTTTCAAACTTGGGTGCACCTCAGAATCACCTAGCGAGCTTTTAAAAATCCCAAACCAATTAAATGAGAATCTCGGGGGATGGGACCCAGTCATCAGTACTTTTTAAAGATTCTTGGCAAGGTGTAGTCAGGTTTGAGAACCAGTGATGTATAGCCTTGCTACTCAAAGCTTGGTGTGTGTATCAGCAGTACTGGTGTTACCCGGGAACTTGTTCAAAATCTCGAGCCCCGTTCCAGACTTGCTGAATCAGAATTCACGTTTTCTCAAGATTCCAAGATGCTTCTATATGTGCTTTAAAATTTGGGAAGCGCTGATGGACACAGAGGAGAACTCCGCTAAGCACTTTAAGGCCATTCATTCACACACAGTTTATTACCCTTCTACAAATTGCTGGGCACTGCATTAGGCTTAAACCCATCACTACCTTGCAAGTGGAATTTGTGCATTATTTTATGAGGAAATTGAGGCTTGGGCAGGCTAAACATCTCAAAAGAGACCCAACCAGGATTTGTACTCTGGCCTCTGTTACTCTACAGTACAGCTCTTTCCACAACACCAAGCTGCTCCTAAGTATAGCTCTTAGGTATTTTCTACAGTAAACCAAATAAACAATGCTTCCTGAATCTTTACCCTATTAATAACATCTTCAATCTATTTATCAAGGACAGAATTAAAGGTAGGATTGCCTGGTGAAGCATATCATTCCTGGCGGAGAAATGAAGGAAGGTGATGAGTTGTTTGTTAGTCACAGATACTGAAGGCAGGAGACAGGACAAAAATATCCCCGTTTGGTTATGAGCGAGTCCCAGGGGACACATTGAATATTCATTTTAAAGAGGAAATATCCTCAGTTAGTTGTGTGGGGGCTCTCGTGTGCCTGACTTCGGTAACTGGTCTGGAAGAACCAGAATTGCCTGTGGGGTAGCCTCACGTAATTCGACTTACATTCTTGTCATCTTGCTCAGCTGTTTGCCTCAAGGGCATCATTCTGGGTCTGCTTGTTCGAAGATTTTGTGTAAGCAATTCAGGGGGACTGTAGTAGCTAGGATGTGAAGGATATTCAATATGACTGAAAATGTGCTCAGCGATGTATATTGTATGTACTGATAGTATTTCAACTAAACAACAGTAATGATTTGCCAGTGTAGTTCTCTTCCACAAATCTAACTCTCAGCTATCTTGTGTCAGCTTCCCAAATTAGAGATGGTTTTAGTGGGACATTTCTAAGATACAATAAATGTCATAAAGTGGAATAGGTAAAAATAAACCCTATCATTTTACTTAATTATAAGTATATTCCTGTCATTAAAAACCATAAATATGCAACAGCTTTTCAAAATGATTGTTTAACATTCTGATCGATGGCTACGTCATAATTTCCTTCACCATCATCATACTTTGGCTGCCTCACTTTTCTCTGTTTTATATGAACATTTTTTCCCCCATAAACCTTTGTTCATAATTTAGATAACTTACTTAGGATGTGTGTCCCAAGAGGAGATAGTGAGCTAGAGGATATAAACATTACAATCAGAAAGGGAATGTATTAATTTATAGTGAAAAAGGTAATTATCAAAAAGACGACTCATCAACACATTCTCTCCTTATCATAGAAAAGTATAGATCTCTTGAAGGCTCATGGTACATATTGTAAAGTTGCTTTTCAGAAAGTTTATACAAATGTGTATTTGCACCAAAGAGTGGCATTTGAACACCAACTGCCCCTGCGGGGCTTGTGATGGAGGTCAGCATGGCAGGAGGTAACCCTAGCTCTGCCACTTCTGAGCTCTATAATGTTGGTGACCATCTGTGGTTGCTTTTTCCTGCAAAAAATTCAAGTTATTTAGCAAAAACAAGAATTCCAAGAGGAAAAACCAGGCCACAGGCACAACTAGGTCTAGTGGACCCAATGCTGTCACTAAGACATTGTTTCCCTTCTCAGATCTTTTGTCTCTTTGGGTTCATTTTCAGGTGGATTTTTTTTCCACTTTGTGGCAAAAGTTATGCTTGGGTAGTTTTAAACTTAGATATTCCTGATGAATGACAATCTAGGGTAAAAGATGTGAAGTCCTCTTATCTCCACACCAATTCCTGAAAATGATTCCAAATGATTCCAATTAACAGTGTTTGTGTTACATATCCAATCCTGGACTATATCCTGGGGGATGTACATTCTGATTGGCCAGCCAGAATCATGTGTGCAGCCCTGTGTTTGAAAGTCCACCAGACGGAGAAGGAAAGCTACCCGAAGAAAAAGTTGGAGGACAGACAAAAAGTTAAATGTTATAGAAGACAGACTCATTCTTTATGTGATTCTCTGGGCTCTAGTTTCTTCAATAATAAAATTAAGGAATTGGATGAAATAATGTCTAAATTTCTTTTAAGAAATGTTATTGACTTACCTGATTCTCAAAGTAACATATGTTGGTGTTAAAATTAAAACGATACACACATTTATAATGTAAAGGAAGACAATCACCTAATCTCCAATTTAGTATGTTTTCTAGGTTTTTCCCCCAAGGCATTGCCAATATTTACTTTACAAAATTTTATCTATTGTTGGGTTGCTGGAATAAAACACCATAGAACAGGTGGCTTACAAACATCAGAAATTTATTGCTCACAGTCCTAGAGGCTGGAAGTCTGAGATTGGGGTGTGAGCATGGTCAGGTGGGGGCCCACTTCCAGATTGCACATTTCTCGTTGTAACCTTACGTGGTGGAATGAGGCTAGGGAGCTCTCGGAAGCCTCTTTTATGAACACTAATCTCATTCAGAAGGGCTCCACCCTCATGACTTAATCACCTCCCAAAGGTCCTACCTCCTAATACCATCACATTGGAAGTTAGGGTTTCAACATATGAATTTTTTTTGGGGGGGTGCATAAACATTTGGTCCATTACAGATAGTATGTTCATTTAAAATATAAATGTATGATGTCATCTGACTCACCAAAATGTTGTGTGAATTTATGTTCCCGCTGACAGTGATTGAGAGGGCTTGCTTCCTTGTACTTTCATCAGCATGAAGCAGAGTCAGTGTTCTTAATTTCTGCCAATTCAACAGATAAAATATATTTTCATGTTCTAATTATAGTTACTATTGACCAAATTCTTCAACTTATTTTCAAGGCTTGCCATAAGGTGACCCTGGATTATATAGTCAATGATCACTTTTACAATTTCATGTAGATGGGGTCAATATGGTAAAATTTTGAGGATTTTAAAGGGCTGCACATGGGCCACAATAGAATAGTACATAACTGTACCAGAAAGTTCTGCATTTGTTAATTCATGCAACAATTTATTGAGCACCTATTGTGTGTAAGGCAGTATGTTTTGTAGTGAATATATAGAATATGATAGGTAGAATTCCCGTCCTCTTCCTTAAGTAAGAACAATGGATATTGCACAATTGATCACTAAAATGAAAATAGGATGCATTGGGGATGATTTAAAATAGGGGGACCAGTCCTTGTCTGGAGAATTAATTAAGCTTCTCCAAGAAAGTGACATTTCTATTGAAACCCGAAGGATGAGTTGGGTATAGGAGTGAGAGCAGAGAAACTTCCAGGGAGAGGGAGGCTTGTGGGAAACATGGTAAGGGCTGGCATTGAGAGGAGCATGGTCCAGTTAAAGAAGTCCAAATTGGCTGGAACAGAGATAGCAGGAGTGCTCCAGGCTGTACTGGACAGGTGGGCAGGGCCAGATCACGTAGGCCTATTAGAGAGTTTGGGTCTTTTTCTAAGAGCAGTGGGGAACTACCTTAAGGTTTTAAGCAGTTCAATGACATGATTGTGTTTGCATTTTGAAAGATCACATTAGACAGAGTGTGGATAAAGGATTGGAGATGAGTAATACAGGAGTGTGTAGAGTTCATCAGAGGCTGTTGCAGTGCTCTAGGCAAGACAGGGTAGTGTCTGGACTAGGTGAGGACCGTGGAGGTAGAGAAATAAGGAGAGATATGGGAGATGGGTAGGACAGAGAATCAATGGGACTTGGATGCAGGGGTGGGAGAGGAGTAAAGTGTGCATTTGCTAGAAGACTTGCTTAAGTGACATTCAGAGTCCTTTGCACCTCTGGGGTGGTAACATTCTGTGAGCCTTGGTCATTTACAGGGTCACACAAATTTGAAAGTTTTTTGTTAGGAAATACACTAGGCTGTAGGGAGAAAAAAGACAATCCTCAAACACAGGAAGAATTTTTCAAAGCCAGGGTAAAAATAAGCATAACAATGATAATAATAATTTTGTATTTTTTTAATATTTGAAACTTATTTATTTCTAAACAACTTTATTAAGATAAAATGACATTCAATAAACTACATATATTTAAATACTACAACTTGATATGTTTTGACATATATGTACAGCCATGACATCCTCGCCACAATCAAGAGAGTGAACGTATCTCTCACCCACAAATGTCTCCTTGTCTGCCCTGCCACCTGATCCCCAGGCAATCACTGATCTTTTTGTTACTATTGATTGGTTTGCATTTTTTAGAGTTTTATATAAATGGAATCGTATAACATTGTACTCTTTTGGGGGGAGATCTGGCTTCTTTCACTCGTAAAGCTTATTTATGTACATTTTCTTATCTAATTATTATAACAATAACCATATTATCATTAAACTGATATTCAAAGACGCTAAGTCCCAAGGTCACCCAGGTAAGTAGTGACAGTGATGGTCTAGGAGTCCACGCTTTCCCCATCACCACACAGCCTGGGGATGAGGTGCTTCATCTCCAAGTCATGGGTCTAAAAGGAGGAGTATAGCCATGTTTCATGGGTTTGGAGTTTGGAATCATGACCTGGAGTAACTGAAGATGTGCTCCTTACCTCTCAGGATAGTGTACATGTGAGGAATCCTAGTGGCAGAGAAAACCGACATGAATGGCCTGAAGTTTTGTAGGATCTTCAGTTGTGAAGGCCACTGGAGGCCTGGGTTGGTGGAGGCAGAGGGATCAGAAGAGACTGCAGAGATATGCTCCCTTGGATTTGAAACAGAACCCAGGGCAGACCTGGGTTCAGCAGAAGTGGGGAGGAGAGCTCAGTTGCCCACCTCTCCCTCAACCAGGGCAGCTCTGTTCTTATCTCTTTCATAGATTGTGCTTCTGGGTAAGATTTCCTTTGATAGAAGACCTTTGTCCCTACAAAATGTTTGAAAATCACTGATCTAGTTTAATATTCCACTTACAGATGAGGAAACTGAGGCCTTGGTAAGGTTGCCAGATAAAGTGCAGGATGCACAATCAAATTAGAATTTCAAACGAACAAAAAACATTTTTTTGGTATAAGTTCGTATCAAGTATGGCATGGGACATACTTATATTAACAATTATTCATCTTGGGGAGCATTTGGGGTTTTGCTTGCCGGCAATTGTTGTCAGTTTTGGCTCAAATAAACTCTTATAAAAATTAAAAAAAATTTTTTGTTTGTTTTTTAAACCTGACTGTGCTAGGCCTAGGGAAGTTGACTGCTCTGCCCAAGAGAAGGTCAGGGCTGATAAGATATAGGAGAGGCATATGTGCTGATTCAAATGAATAGCCTCCTGTCCAGAAGCAGACCTTGGCGGTATAAAAGTAGAGACTCTCCCTTGCTGGGGGCCTAAGAATTGTTTCAGTAGCATCACATTTGTCTAAGGACCGGAGTGAGAAAGGCTAGTGGAGACAAGGCTGGATGAAGCCAGTGGCCCTGCTGGTGTCAACCACGCGTCCTTCCTCTGTATCTTCCTGTCCGCCCTTCCCAGGTGTGCCCTGGAGTTTCGGGGCTAAGCAGCCCGTGACTCTTAGGGTAATGAGCCATGTTGTAGCTTCCAATATTGGTGCCTGGTAAAGGGGGCATACTGAATCCTTGTCCTGAAAGCTTCCAGTTTTATCTCGGGAGCATCGGAGAGAGTTGAGGAAAGGGAGAGAGAAGAGGCCTCAAAGTTAACAAGCAAAATCACCCAAATGATCTCCTGTCTTACTCTTCCCTGACTCGGCCTCATTAACACAAGGAGGTTAATATTTGGCTTGGGAGCATGGCAGGACTGAAGCTCTCTCCAGGGGCTCTGTTAAATGTCATAAATTGTGAGAGTGCAGCTTGAGGAGTTTGTGAATGGCATCTGAGCCTAAGGCCATCTAGTAATATTTATACTGTGGAAGTTCAGCCTTTTTCCCCCTTTAAAAAAAAAGTTTCCGATTTGATTCAGAGGATGTCCATCTTAATCACTGTTTCTGGCGCTCTAATGGGCAAGATTCCCAGGGCCCAAATGCTAGGGGAAGGCCGACGGAGAGACAAGACTGCACTTGGGGAGGTGCTCACAGGAGCTCAGATTCTGGACCTTTTATTGTGCCCAATGCCTTCTTTCTCTTTGGGGTATAGTCAGGAAACAGGTCTCTAGCTGTTGTGGGGAAAGAGAATCATACTTATTTTTAGTCTATAAAATCCAGAGAATGAATTAAACATGCTCGTTTAGCTATGAGGTGTGATAAAAAAAATACAGTGAGTGTTTAAATAAAAAAAAATTACAGTAAAAGACACATTGCCATAATCCCTTTAAAATACTTCCCCTCTCTTTCAACATACTTTTCCCATCATTCTTGCCACTTTCTGAAGCAGCTCTGAAAGTCCTCTTTCATGAGTGTCTTTAGTTGCGCTGTCATGGCTGCCTTGATGTCCTGAATTGATTCAAAACATTTACCTTTCATGGTCATTTTGACTTTAGGGAAGAGCCAGAAGTCGCAAGGTGCCAGATCCTGTGAATAAGGTGGATGAGGACACACTGTAATGTTTTTATTTGACAGAAATTACCATACCAGAAGCGATGTGTGACACGGAGTGTTGTCATGATGGAGGATGATTTATGGCACACTTTAAAATACACCTTCTTTCAACCGTAGCTCACACCTGACTGACTGCACCGAACAAGTTGAAACTTGTCATACACTGTTACTAAGTTTCTACATGCTGCTTCCTGTGTTGAAGATCCCTGCCTTTCCATTAGCTGGGACTCGGCAGCAGCATTCACCATAGTTTTTGATCACACCTCCAAAGGGCATAAAGCTCCTTAGCAGAGATAATGGAATATTACCAAAAATATTAAAATAATAACTAACACATACCTAGGACATATTATTTGTCAGGGCCCCTGTTCTAAGCCACATTTTATTTTTCAACAATACTGTGAGGTAGGTACTGTTATTATCCCCATTTTAAAGGCTGAGAATCTGAGGCTGGAGTCTTAACTACTAATCTTTATTTCAGACCCAAGTAAAAGGTCATGTTATCTGCTCACACCTAGGCTGGCTTCTGAACACCATAGCCTGGCATTCTAGGCCCTCTGGATTTATCCCCAACCTGCCTTTTCCATTTTATCTTGCATGACTCACTCATCCTTGGGCACAACTCAGATGTGGCAGGTCTCACTGTCCCTAAGCTCATCAGGCACATTCTTGCTAAAAGACCCTGAGTCTATTGGGTATGTTGGGAATATTGTCTGCCCTTCTTTTCATAAAGAAAAAAAATTCCATCCACCCTTGGGACAGGTCCCACCTTCTACTCAGGCATTTTCATGACCATTCCAGACCATCAAGTTTTCTCTCTTGGTCTGAATTATTGAAGAACTGCTCCTTTGGTGGTTAAGCCTGTACAGCCCTGATGTTGCTTTGTACTGTCACTCAAGTCTGGTGCTGTTTCTTATTGACTTATCTCTCTGTCTTCTTTCCTAACTAAATTATAAGCGACAGGAGGGAAGAGGCTTTGTATGAACATAATGGTCCATTAGTCAGAGATACTGAAAAATAAGGGGCTGGGAGCTTTATTTTATACTTGCTGACTCTTAGAAGAATCACAGAAGAGGTAAGTGGTGCCCTTCACAGGCAACTGAGATGCTCGTGGTGTCTCCTGGATTAGGCAAGGTCTAAAATTTAATATTGAATATAAGCAGACTGCCCTCTCACTTTAGTGATGCTGGTTTTGTGCAAATTCTATTTCCCTCAAATTATTCCATTAAACACATAATAAGATTTTAGAGTTGGAGAAAGTTTGTGTTCTCACAGGAACACTGTCAACTGTTATGAGTAGAAGCCAGTATATAAGCAGGTTTTTTCTTTCCTTTTCTTTCTGGCATTATTTTGGTGACCATAGGACTCATGATGTATCAGCTTATTATGGTATTTCAGTATTATTTTCCCATTAATTGCCATGAGTTCACATTAAGTGCCTTTCTATTAATTGCAGAGCAATGATTTAGGAGAGACTAGAAGTCTGACTGAAGAAGTGAAGGTAAAGTCCAGCAGTGTCCATGCCGCCTTTGTGTCTAGCTGTGGATGATTCAATAGACTGAGCTCATGCTTATTTTTATGATGCAGAAATGAGTTCTGACGGGGGGGGAGAACGACTGAAAGGAACAAGAAATTATGCTGAAGTATTCTTGATTTTCACTAAATATGAGTTTTGCAAGACCTTTTCTATCTGCACAGTTGAGTGTCTCAGAGAGTATTTGTCATTTGTGAAAGTAAGATAAACAAAAGATGAAATATTTCTGGAAATGTGTAAGTGTTTTGGGCCTTTACTCTTTGTGAGGTTGCTCAGCTCACACCTATGGTATTTCTGGCCTTCAGGCCTGTCCTTAGCTTTCCTTGTTGTCCAGAGAGAGCTGTGCACCCTCGTGAAAAGGGGGAAGAGGCCTTTTGGGGACAGAGAATAATGATTGATTTTCTTTTGTATTCATCATAAAGATCGAAAATCCACATATAATTTTCACAGAGGGCCATAAGTATAAGTAGTTATGGAATAATTAAATGTGCTAAGGGTGGCCAGGACTGTTAAAAGAGCAGTTAACGTAGCTAACTCCTCTAGGCTGCCTTTACGCGGAGGTGAAATAAAATCATTTGAAATATAACATCAGATTTCAGAATGAACATTTGAGTCCTCTTCAATTACACACTGTTTACCTGTAATAGAACTTCTCTTTTCTTTCTAAAAATTGAATGAACAGATACCAGTCTTAGGACCTCACACAAGGGCAGGGACAAAGGGAATTCAACACTGTGCCAAGGCAGGGCTGTGGCTGCTTGCCTTTGTGCATGTCCCTATTAGAATCCTGCCAGTCTTTCAATATCTAGTTCAAATGCCACTTTCTCTTAAAGACCTCTGTGATCTTAGTTACCTGACCTTAACCATAGTACTTTCGACGTCTATAGTAGAATTCGGTAAAACACTGTCTTATTTTATGGCTAAATGATAATAAAAATCTTTCCATATTGCTTTATAACCTATAAAGCATTTTTTATAGATCTCATTTTATTTGAATCCTCATAACTTTGTGAGGGTACACAGTAGTGCATATTTATAGATGAAGAAACTAAAGCTCAAGTGACTTAATATAAGACTTTTATATTAAAATGCTTACAGGAGCCAAGCAAGTAACAATGCAAAATAATCTGTTCAGGTGTGTATCAGCCAGCTTAAATTAAAGTATGCACAGTACTAGAGTGATCCCCAAATCTTAGTGGCTTGTGTCAATAAAGGTTTATTTGTTGATCAGCTTTCATGTTCATTGTAGGTTTGACTGTGGGCCTGCTCCATATATCTTATCTTTGGGATCTGGGCTGACCACAAGGACCTTGCTATGAGCGAAGTGAAGGATAACATGGTGCAACCATATGATGGCTTCTAAAGATCCTACTTGGAAATGCTGCATATCTCTTTGGCTCACAAATCCAAACATGGCTTCTCTAGTAGATCTGCATGAACCAGACAGTCATCCTCCATTCAGGGTTGGCAAACTAATGCTTGTGGGCCAAATCTGGCCCATTGTCTGTTTTTATACGGCTTGTGAGCTAAGAATGGTGTTTAGAATTTTTGAAAGGTTGAAAAAAATCAAAAGAAGAATAATATTTAGTGACACGAAAATTACATGAAATTGAGTTTGTAGTATTTTTGTAAATAAAGTTTTATTTGGACAGAGCCACTCTATTTGTTTATTATCTATGGCTGTTTTCATGCTACAATGACAGAAATGAGTAACAGCTTACAAGTCTTAAGGTATTTACTGTTTGGTCCTTTACAGAGAGTTTGCTATACCCTGTCCTATATCTTTGGCCAGAAATTGACTCAATTAAGTAGGAGCTCAATCTAAGTTAGTCTCAGCTGTGGGTTTTGTTTTTGCAGTTCCATGGGCAATGTGTTTGGAATGCAGGGCCACTACATATCACTGTGTATACCAGGGGGTGTTGTTCAAATAGCTTCTAATATGATTGGAGCCCCTGAACTCATGTGATGGGGTGGCAAGGCTGTTAGTGTCTATGTGTAGAAGGTTTCTTACCTCTTACCTCTAATGCAAAAATACCCTAAATTACATTGAAAAGCAAATGATAGCCTGTGGGAAATATTGGCAACAAATATGGTAGACCAAAGAAGGATATTTTTAATGCATAAAAAAGCAAATTAATAAGAAAAAAATAAATACCACAATTTAAAAAAATGGTTAAAGTTATAAATATTTAAGTAAATATCCAAAAAGCATATGATAAAATTTTAATTTCACCAATAAACAAAAAAATGACAATTAAAACAGTGAACTCCCAATTTCAGCTATTAAATTGGCACAATAACAGACATGCCCACTATGGGCAAAGGTAAAAGGAACAGGGCACATTCTATAAATGTGTATACCATATTTCCCCATGTATAAGACACACCTTAATTTTGGGACCTGAAATTTGAAAAAAATTCAAATTTTTTACATAAAGTTATTGAACTCAAGTTTTATTCATCATAAAATTCATACAACTCCTCATCACTGTCAAAACTCCTATTAGCTTGTCCTCATCTGTGTCTGATGACGAATCACTGTCTTCATATATTGCCTTGTCCTCAGCGGGAAATGCAAGTAAAAAAATCTACAATCACTGTATAAGACGTGCCCAGTTTATAGACCCCAAATTTTTAGAAAAAGGGTGCGTCTTGTACATGGGGAAATATGGTAGTTTTTAATGGGTGACAATGTAAATTGAAAGCTTCAAAACATTTATACTTTGTTTATCTCAAGGGATTTATCTTAAGGAACAAATAAGTAAAGTTGCACAAGGAGATTTATGTACAAGAACATTTACTACTGATGTCATTCCAAATAGAGAAAATTAGAAACAACTTAACAATCCAATAATAAATATTAGACAATCCTTGAAATTATGTTGTAGGAGAAAAATTAATGTCATGGGATATAGTTTATGATATATCATTAAGTGAAACAAACAGCTTACAAATAGAATATACAATATGCTTCCATTTTTGTAAAAAACAAAAACAGGCGAGACAATGTATATGCATAGAAAAATGTATATGCAGGGAATATAGTCATTAAAATGTCAACAGCAGAGCCAGCTGAGTGGCTCAATTGGTTAAGAGCTTGCTCAAGAGTTTGAGCTCTGAGCAACAGCGGTTCGATGCCCGGTCCGAGCTGAGCAGCTGCTGAGCTGCCAACAAGTGGCAGGATGGCTCAGCTTAAAAAAAAAAAAAAAGGTTAACAGCAGTTATCTCTGTGTTACTGGATAATTATTGGTTTACACTTTTACCTTTGTGCTTTTCTATACTTTTCTAATTTTCTACCATATAAACATATATTACTTTGGTAATCAGCAAAGAAAAATAAACATATTTGGACTGAGGAAACTTAGTACTTAGAGGATGCTCATGAGTATATTGGGGACCATGTAATCCTCCTCATTATTTCTTTCGACTTTAAGAAGATAGTTTTTGAACCACTTTTTGGATGAATAATGGGCGTTGTTTTTCTTGATAAACTAGGAAATGAGCGATTCCAGATGTTCACAAAGTAACATCCTGATGTGATCTCTCTTAGATGGCATTGAAGAGAAAATATTTTGTTTGATGCTCTGAGGTATTTAGAAAATTGCCTCAGCTCAACATTCCACTTTATTACTGTAGTTGTGGCTTAAGACAATTGGAGGCCAGAGTGCTTTCTGAGATGGCATGATCCAGCTTTGAATAGAAGTGGTCTTCTAAATCAGGCTAGAACTCCACAGCAGGTGGTCTTCATTGAGAGTCTGCACGCTTCCCCACCCCCTGAGATGTGTGGGCACCTCCTCACCCCAGCCCAGGCATGCCTGAACATTAGGGGGGAGCAGCCTGGTGCCAGCCTCACTTTGGAAAGGTTGACAACTGCTACTCAAGAAAATTGCTTTTGTTCTCCAGTTCTTGTTAATGCTAGTCTGGCCATGGTTGTCTGTGGTAAATGAAACTCTAAGGAAAGTTTGGGGAAAGTTGAATACTTTTCTTGGGTCTGAAGCTAGAAATCTAGAAAGTTCTGGGCAAAAGCCTGTTCATTTCCTTGGGAAGTCAGCTTTTTTTTTTTAAGATTTTTATTGGGGATTGGAGGATGGGAACAGTGCTGGGGAATTGGGGGAAGGGGAACAGACAAGTTGCTGTCGTTTTGTTCTTCAGTCTAGTTGTGGAGGACGTTGCTTCACTGGCCCAAGTTGGCACCATCATTGTGCTCTTCCCAGTGAGGCAGATCAGTCGCCGGCTTCTGGACGGCCGCTCACTGCGGCTGCTGGCCGCTCACGCTGGCTGCTGGCTACACACGGTAGCCCATGGCAACCCACTGCCACAGGGGCTGCAGCCTACGCGTCGCCAGCAACTCACAGCAGCCCAGCTCCAGGTCGAGCTGTTGTTCAGCATCTTAGCTGTGGAGGGCAGTATCACTGGCCCTCATATGTGGGATCCGAACCGGGGCCCTCTGGCGTCCCAAGCCAGCTCTTAACCATCGCGCCACTCGGCTGGCCCGGGAACTCAGCTTTTGTTGGACTTCTTGGACATGGTACCATCACAGAGTCTTTTACATGACCTCTCTGGGGTCATGATGCTTCCTGTCCTTTCTTGGGATTCATACTGCCCTCAATCAGGTCCTCACATGCAGATGGGGCGGATTGAGGGAACTGGGAAAAGGGCCAAAATGGTTCCGGTCAGCCTTCAGGGGCTGAGGGAAGATTGGCCTGGCCAGCACAGCAGAGATTCCAAGGAGTACGGAAATAGCCTGGCACAGTCCAGCCATGTAGTCAGCCAGGGAGATCCAAGGCAAAGTGACTGGAGGTCCCAGCAGAGGCTGACCCAGCAGGGGGGATACGGGGTGACAGTGTCCTGGATTCCCAGTGAGCAGTACATCAGTGGGTAGCAGGGCACCAGCCACTGGGTTCAGAGAAGCCAGACGCTTAGTGCAAGACCATGGTAAGGGTCTAGCACTGGCCAGATGGTACAGTGGAAGGGATATGGGCTTTGGAGCCAGACAGACCTGGGTTTGACCCTGGCTCCGCCACTGCCTCGTTGCGTTGCTGGTGAAAACCTCACTGTCTTACCTACCAGTAGGCTCACAGCACCCCAGCTCTGGGAGGTGTTGGGAGAATTAAATGAGGTAAGTTGTATAATGCATTAGACCAGAACAGACACACAAAGGGACCTTGTTAAGACTCTTTTGCCCCAGCTCAGCATTAGAGCTGGGAATTGGGTTGGGCTTGCAAATGGAGAACCAGCAGTCCCAGCCAGGGACCTGCTATGCTGAGGCTGAAAGCCAGCCTGGGTCTCACACTATTGATGAGGATTTCAGGGAAATATTCCCACTGCGTTTTCCTACTTTCTTCTCTTATAGCTTATCTTTGGGAAGTCAAGGACTTTGATCTGATTTGATCAAAAGCTGAGGTGATTAGAGGAGCATGGGTGTGGTTTGAAGAACTACTGCAGTTGGACTTGTGGAGAGAATTCCAAGATGCAGCCAGAATTCTTGCAAAGATATAAAATTATGAACATTTGTTAAGAGAGGCAATCAAAATGTAAAGATTATTATTCATCTGACACATTGCTTTCCAATTTTAGTGAAATAAAATGAGAATGAACTTATCCTTTAGGTTTTTGACCATTTGCAAATAATCTAAAAGGATGTATTAAGGTGAATATTTATTTTTCTTCATGTGTAAAATTACTACCACTGTAACCCTTTCAGCACTGCATTAAAAATTCCCTCTTTCTATCATCATGACTTAATTTCCACTCTGACATTCCGTGAAATAAACCCACGTTGCCAACTCCTTGAAGCCCACAGGAACTGTGCCACATTCACCTCTGCCTCTCTGATTCTTAGCTTAGGGCGTCCCTCCTCCTCGCAGGCTTTCAATAAAGGGTCATTGAGCTGAACTGAATGATAAACAACATGTTATTTTATTTTACAGCTTGAATGAGGAGTAATTGATATACAAAAAACTGTATGTATTTAATGTATACAATTTGATGAGTTTGAACATATGCATGCACCTGGGATTCCAGCACAGCAATCAAGGTAATAAATATATCCGTCACTTTCAACAGTTCCCTGATAAGCAATATTTTTAATTGAATGTGCTCCACTCCTAAAAAAATCCAAAGAACATTGTTTATCAAATGGATACATGTGATAGTGGTGGTAGTTTGGACGTAAGGGAAGTTAAAATTCACACTACAAATGGTTTCTTATTTTATGTAGTAAAAATGCCCTTAAAGAGTAAGTTCCTATGTTGAATTAGAGATGAGATTCGACTTGGGAAAATTCATTTTTGCATCCCTTTAGGGGGACATGTTAATTTTATGAACTAAGGAACATAGATACTTCTTTTTCTATTAAAGTCATTTTATTTAATTAATAATTAATTAATTAAGTTTTTAGAAATTTTATTGGGGAACAGTGTGTTTTTCCAGGACCCATCAGCTCCAAGTCAAGTAGTTGTCTTCAATCTAGTTGTGGAGGGCGCAGCTCCTATGCCCATGTAGGAATTGAACCGGCAACCTTGGTGTTATGAGCACTGAGCTCTAACCACCTGAGCTAGCCAGCCACCCTAAAGTCATTTTAAAAGACAAGCGTGATTTTTCTTGAAGTATCAGAGAATGTGTGGTTCTCTGACTCTGATGAGGACAGAAACTTCCCCAATTCTGCTGTGGACCTAAAACCTAAATTCCTGAAGCTAAAATTCTAAGTCCTTCTCTTGCTCAACCACAGAAGAGTCTTCAATCGGTTTCTTCACCTTTGGACGTGTGGTGGAGCAACAGTGTGGGGACAGAAAGTTCCTGGACAGGAGGCGTCAGTGTGCCTGAGTTCCATGGCCTCCCAGGACTGGTCATTCTTGTTGTGGGAGT
>NW_017731431.1:2469619-2550959 GCF_001890085.2 Hipposideros armiger
GACAGCCCAGAGCAACCTCTTGCAAGGAGTGGATTTGGGAGCTGAAGTCACCGAGGGACAGTAGAAAAAGAGAGATGGAGGTCTGATGCATGGTAAGTCCTGGGCTATTGTGCAGGTTGCATGCACAGGCTCAGTTGCAGCTGCCTTCCCTGTTATTGGGGACAATAATGACAACTCAGGACAATGAGGATTGTGAGAAGTTACTATGTAAAACACAGTAGGTGCTCAACATGCATGCCCTTTCTTTTCATGCTCTCCTCTCCCTTCTTTCCCATTTCTCATTCCCCTTACACCTTGGGAGAAAGAGCAATAAGCTGGAAAGTATTCTGGAAGTATCTGGTATTTCCTCTTTATTACTAAGAAACTATTGACTGGTCTGTGTTTTAAACACTGCAGAGACACACACAATAGCACATAGGTTCCAGTCACTTGTCAAGGGCGGCCCCAGGCAGGGAGCCAGCCCCTTATTTGAATTCTTCTCATAGCTCCTCTGGGTCCCAGGCTTTGGGCGCAGTCCCTCCTCCCAACCCTGTGCCTGGGCTGAGGCCAGTTCTGACTGAGACCCCGAGCTTCTGCCTGCGAGGTCGCTGAGAGAGCCAACACTTGCAGGTACATTTACGTCACCGTCACCTGAGGCAGGCCCCTTAATGGGACTTGGGTGGGAGTTAAAACTGGGAAAACTCAGAATGTCTTATACAGAGACGATCTTGTACAAATTCCTATGTTCTGGAAGGAAGCAGAGAGTGATAGTTAAAAAAAAAAGAGCATCGCACACAACTCAGAAAAGATAAAAAAAAATCATAATTTGTAGTGTTAAACAAGGTAATAACTGAACATATATTCCTGATAACAGAGAAACAGGAATGTTGCCTAAAGAATGAATTTGAACACATTCTTGTTTGGAGTTTGGGAACAAGAAGGGAAAAGTAAACATTTGTAAGCCATATCTGCTTTGTTAGGGAGAGAAACCAAATTTTAAAAATCTCTTTTTACAGATCGGTGAACACTCTCTTCTGTCACTACTTTGTTTATAATGTTGGCAGTTACACTTTCTGTTACTTTATTAATTAGTTTATCTACATATTCTTTTTAAAGGATTCATGCTTCAACAGAGAAACAGAGGGCTTTGTGTGTTTCTATTGATCTATCAATAATACTGAGGTAACATATATTGTGATATAATGATATATAGTGTTATAACCCTATCTTGGTACACACATCTATTAATCAGATGCTATGGGTTAGATTTGTATATTTTACTGCCGTAAAGTGCCAATGAAAATAACTAATTGACATTCCAAATACTCTTTCTTACTTTTGGTCCGTGGAATGACCTTAAAATGCTTATGTATAAAAAAATGAGGTGTCCAGAAAAATATATTACTCCATCTCTTCCAGCCTCAGAATTGCATGTGAACTTAGTTGTTGTTTATAGTGATCCACCACCTTGAATGGGGAGGTGGATGTGTGTACCTGTGGTTGCCACAGGAGCTGCAATTGGCTTTGGGGTGGAGGACATGAGGGGCTGGGGTGGGCATGCAGATGGGTGGGGGCAGAGGCAGGGAGACCTTTTCACTGGACGGTCATTAGAGAGTCAAGCTAAGA
The DNA here is from genome assembly GCF_001890085.2 of Hipposideros armiger. Classification (NCBI taxonomy): domain Eukaryota; kingdom Metazoa; phylum Chordata; class Mammalia; order Chiroptera; family Hipposideridae; genus Hipposideros; species Hipposideros armiger. The sequence continues at coordinate 2,471,225 of NW_017731431.1, forward strand.
TGAGGGCAGCTCATGTCTCCATAGATGCATGGAACTAAAGCTCAGTGTAGTCTCATATAGGAAGGGATATGGGAGATCACAGGGTGCCTGTGCGTAGCAGGAGAGGAAAAGTGAAAGGAAAGACATCAGATAGCTTGGCACAACCTAGCTCCTGTCAATCATAGACTCACCTAGAACAGATCAAAAAGGCCCTGAACTCTCATGAGCGCAAGGTGTAGGACCTTGAGATGGGAAGATTATCCAGTAGGGGGGAGAGGGTTGTTTCTAACCTAATCACATGGGTTCTTAAGAGTGGAGAACCTTCTAGGTTGTCGTCAGAGAGAGATGTAACTATAGAAAAACGGTCAGAGAGATGCAACTTTGCTGGCTTGGAGGATGGAGGAAGGGGGCCACATATAAAGGAATGCAAGGAAATGGACTCTCTCCTAGAGTTTCCAGAAAGGAACGAAGGCTTGCTGTCACCTTGATTTTAACCCATGAGACCTGTGCCACACTTCTGACCTACAGATCTGTAACATAATAAATCTGCACTGTTTTAAGCCACCAGTTTATGGTAGTTTGTTACAGCAGCACTAGGAAACTAATGTGGTAGTAAACTGGACTAAATGACTCCAGGTCTTTTAGAGTGCTTCCAATTCTAGGATTCCTTAATCCAAAGTGGTTTATTAAACACCTCCTCCAATATGAATTATTTCCCCATCAGCCTCACATATTTCCAGAGGTTGTGATGGCATAAAATACTTAAGACAAGCAGACTTAATGAGTTTGCTTCTCTTAATTTTTATAAACATTTTCTCATTGGTCAGACAAGTCTTTTATTTTATTCTGTTCACTCAGAATTATCCAGTTCAAACACACTTCCTTTGAAATGGAATTCACATGTGTGTCCCGTGCACATCGTCGGGGTTTTGTACTCTAGGACTTTAGAAAATTAACTTTTATATGTTACTTTTCAGCTGCCAAGACAGGTCATTGACATCTTAACAGAGAAGATTTAATTAAAGCTTAAATGAAAATGTTCCAGTGTGTTACCGAGAGCAAACCAGTCCTGGCTGAAGAGGGCTCAGGACAGCACTGATTCTGAGTCAATTAGCAGCAGAAAACTCAGGGATTGCAGAGCAAGGAGTCATACTGACCCAGGTCTCCCTAAGCTGCTCCATGAAGGGATTTCCCTTTAAAAGCAGCCATTAGGCAAAACACCCTAAAATAATTGTTTTTAAGGGTTAAAATGAATATTTATAACAAAAGACTAAAAGATTTTGAAAAGATCATTAAGTCTGTTCTATTCCTCCCTAGAGTGTTTTTCTGCTTCACCTGTTTTGCAGCTCAGAAAGGAAGAGAACTTGCAGAGAGGGAGAAGCATCCACTTTTCAAAACAAAACAAATTAAATTTCCAGTTTTCAACAGGTGAGAGGGTCACAGACACTGAATCACGAATTTTTTTTCAAATTACTATTACCTAGATCCCTTTTTTGCCTCAAAGTTTTCTAAAATCTCTAGACAAGAAGATAAACCTAGGGCATACCATTCCATTCTTTCTATGTGATTTCACTGAATTAAATTCAATTTATTTTTATTGAGCACCTATTATCAGTTAGGCATTGTATCAAAAGTTGAGAAAACAAATCAATGAGATGCAATTTTTATCCTAAAGGACTCTGTTGAGCAGGAAAAAGATATAAACAAATTTCAGTTGAGGGACTAATACCACAATAGGAGTAGATATAAAGTTTAGAGGGAGCAGAAGAGGCAGGGATTAATCAAGGGGGCATAGAGGATATCCAGGAAGGCTTCCTGGAGGAGGTGAGGTCCTTATTGGAGTTTCCATCATGATTGGTATTTTCACAAGTAGCAAGGGGAAAAGTGTTTTGTAGGTAGAGGAAGCATCTTTGCAGATGCGTTCTCACCCACCTCTGAATGGCTGACTGGGGCCCTTCAGAACAGACTGGAGGTGAAAGTATATTGACCATGGACTTTGTTTCCAGGAGGACTTGCATGTGGGTCTTGCCACATGCTTCCTGTGTGACCTTTAAAAATATTACTTCACTTTTTAAAGCCTCAGTTTCCTTTTCTGTAAAATGTAGATACTAGTAATGCCTACCTTAGAAAGTGGTTCTGAGTTTCAATGAGCTAATGCTTTGCATATTGCTTGGCATCTAGTAACAAACAGTATTGATTATTTTTGTCCCCACTCTAAGTTTGAGCCTCCAAGAACCCGAGGGCAACCCTTTCTATTACTACTTGTCTGCTTAGGTCATGAAACTGTCATGAATATTAACCTCATTTTTTTTTTGTTAGCCAAAGCCATTGGAGTCAGAATTGATCAGGCATGAGCAGTAGTGCAACCAGATGGCCCTTGTGGGTAAAACAGAAGATGACAAGCAAGGCTGGCTTCATGGGCATGTGACCTGTGTAGTCACACAGGGCCCCACATTTAGAAGGGCCCCACACTTGGTTTCTGCTGTCACTGTCTTGAAATTCTTTTTTTTTTTTTAAATATTTTTATTGGGGAATTGGGGGGATGGGAACAGACCTGGGGAATTAGGGGAAGAGGAACAGACAAGTTGCTGTCCTTTTGTTCTTCAGTCTAGTTGTGGAGGACGTTGCTTCACTGGCCCAAATTGGCACCATCATTGAGCTCTTCCCGGGCGAGGCACATCAGTCACTGGCTTCTGAACGGCCGCTCACTCCAGCTGCTGGCCACTCACGCTGGCTGCTGGCTACACACGGTAGCCCATGGCAACCCACTGCAGCAGGGGCTGCAGCCTACAGCCGTCCCCAGCAACTCACAGCAGCCCAACTCCAAGTTGAGCTGTTGTTCAGCATCTTAGCTGTGGAGGGCAGTGTCACTGGCCCTCATATGTGGGATCTGAGGGCCCTCTGGCATCCCAAGCCAGCTCTTAACCAACACGCCACTGGGATGGCCCTGTCTTGAAATTCTTAATTTTTGAACAAGGGACCCTGCATTTTCATTTTACACTAGATTCTGCAAGTTATGTAGCTGGTCTTGATGATGGGGTTGTTTTGGATGGCAGGGAGCAACCCATTCTTTCTATGACACACATCCCTGTTTCTTAGGGATTGCGGGATCACACCCCTTCTGTGATGTCCTCCCAGGGGGAAGGGCTGTGGCATCTCTTCCTACGGGTCCCTCAAGGTTCCTGGTCCAGTGCCAAGGCAGGACAAAAACCCTCATTCACCAGCGCATCTGGCCCTACGGTGGGGCATTTACAAAGGTGAATTTGGCACACCTTCTGCCTTGGGGGAGCTCACATACTAGAAGATGGAGAGAGTGTATATACATAAGCAACTACAACAGATTGATATGTCCAGTGCTAGAAGCAGGGATACAGGCGTTCTGGGATGTGCAGGGGTCACATTTATTGGGCATTTATGACCTTTGTGTGTGGTCTTTTTCTCTAGGTTCTCTTCACTGGAAGAGGTTTTTTTTTCTCATGATTTTATTTCCCTGAATGAAGATCCAGGGAAGCAAAGGTTAGTGCGATTCTTGAAAACCCAAAAAGGCACAAAACTTGGACACGTTCTCGCAGAGGCCTTCTGCCACTGAGATCGTAGGGCAGGTTCTGGAAGCTCTGCCTCCCCAGGCAGTGTGCATGGCTGCTGATAACTGCAGTTTGGCTGTTGGGACCTTCCTCATAAGGTCCTTTAACATATAATATTTTTGAGTAACATTTCTCTGGGTAACCTCATCCTTTCCAAAATAAGTATGTATATCTTCCTCCTCACTTGGAAATGCCTTGAGTGTTAATCTTTGCTAGAGGTGAAAGGATTCTAAAAAAGGAATATTCACTCAATGCTCTCAATTACAAAATATTTTCACTGGTCACCCAAAGAGATGATTTGGGGGGAGATTTAGGTTTTTTTCCTCCCCTCCTGACAAAAGAATGATAAATAAATGTCTAAACTGGAAGGTGGCCCCCAACAGAAAAACTCTTATCTCTTTATACTGAGCTCCATTAAGGCAGGGCTTGTGTGCTGTTGATCTTTGTCTCTGCTGTGCCTAGCACAGTGCCTGACTCCTGATAGGGGCTCACATAACAGCTGCCGAAATTGAATAGAATAATGATAGAGTGGGAACGAATGCCTTTGGGAACCTGAGTATCAGAAAGCAATTTTGAGAGGTATAATGGAGCTTCTATAGCTTTAGCAGCTGAAAAGTAGCAAACTATGCGAAGCTCCTGGTCAATTCAGGGTCCTGGAGAGTATCTACCTTTGCATTTCAGGGTTATGCCTCCTTGACGCTAAGCAATTGGATTCGCTGATTCCGGCTTTCCCTGAATTGTCCAGTTGTGTGCTGTTCATGGGGAGAGAATCGCCGAGAGTTCCAGTTTCTCTTCTGTCACATAGACTGAGGCCTGAGCCCCTCTCCAGAATATTTCCTAGGTGACTTGATTCAATGTTTTGCATTATTCTGTTTGACCTAATACCCTTTCCAGGCAGAAACAAAACCCTGGCCTCACTTACAGCCAAGGCATGAATATGCACGTCCTTAACAGAACGCAGTGCTGTTTTAGAGCGAAATCCCACCTCAGGACGCTGACACTGCTCCTTTGGAAGTCACCAGGAGCTGGGAGCCCATCTCCACTGACATCAGTCTGGCCTTTTGATTCCAGTCGTGTTCTCCAGCAGCCGACGAAAGCATTTAAGGTGAGCAGGAGCTCTCGGGAGCTGACCTTCTGCCCCTTATTTCCTCTCGAGAAGATCTAGGGTTTCTTGTGAAATAACATTTAGCATTTGGTTTTTTTAATGGGGAGAGAGAAAGAAAAAACTGAGTAAAACAGAATACACTTAAAGTAGAAAATCTCTGTGGTTGAATCTCTGAAATCAGGCTCATGCCCTGGATGACCTCCTCCTCTGTGTTCCGAAGAGCAACGTGTTGTTGGTCAGCATTGCCATTATTATTATGTATCAGTCACGTAGCACTAGATATGTGCAAAGTGACTTACAATCATGCTTTATGATTTATTAAACAGAAAGCAATTCTTTGAAGAGAACTGACTTTAGCTGGAGAGTCTCTGGTTCCCTTAACTCCGGCAGCAAAAATGAATGGCTTGTTTTCACTCCTAAATTTGAGCACATTTGTACACAGCCTCCAAATTTTAGACTTTAACACTTTGGTGAAAAGTAAAAGACAGGTACAGTTTTTGTGAAAATTATTTTAGCCTTTTGCAAAAACTTCCCTTCTGCAGTACTTGTAACTTTGGTAGCTATAGTAAATTTAAGTTAGAAAAAGAGAAAGTAGGTTAGAAGGAAGAAGAGAATGACTTGGGTTTAAAACAAATGTTGTCACCTCCACTGCCACTCTCCTAATGCTGGCTCTCATTGTTTGGGGCAGGCAATTGGAATAGCTTATTCTCTCTCCCCCTTCCTAGTTCACCATCCACAATAAAGGGTCGATAGAAGTGATCATGTCTGAACTTGCTTGAACTTGTAGATGACTTTCCATTGCTACCCAGTGTCTGACACACAGTAGACACAAAGCAAACTTTAGTTGAATTTGTTTGTTGAAATTCTCATTTATGATACCCCTAGGCTACAAGAAAGGAGTCAGGAAAGAGAGAGGCTTTTGATTGATTACTAATGAGGTGGAATTCCTCCCCCTCCCCAAGTTTATAGAACACATTTGTGTGTGTGTGTGTGTGTGTGTGTGTGTGTGTGTGTGTGTGTGTGAATTTCCTGTTTATACTCCTTATCTATTTTCTGATGTGGTGGGTGTACTTTTATTTCTTGTTCTCAACATATGAGTACACTATTTAAACACTTTTTTGTAAGATGTGATGGGCCAGCTCTTAGCTCTCATGGTCATGAATGTGTGTGCATGAGGACGCACACACACACACACACACACACACACACACACACAGAACTCTTCTGTGACCTCTGCTTTGCACCATTACTTGGTTAACTGTGTTTAAACTGCTTCAATAAAGAAGTCATATTCTTTTCTATAAACCTTGTCTTTACTCCCCATCCTATATCTAAAGTGCATAACATTGTCTAGGCATTTAAATCTCACCAATTTAGTCTCAGGCACGGAGTTTAAATGAATTCCTTCACTAAGGAGGCCTAAGTTATGTGCTCTGGAGGGAGCACTCTCCCCTTTCCCAGGTCCTCGCTGCCCATTGGCCCTCTCCGCAGTCTGCTCCATTTTCCCATCTCTCCTGCATGAAGTTGGTAATGGAGGACTAGAAAATAAATGGACAGGTCTGGTTGTTGTGTGGCCTCGGGGCCAGTTGAAACCTGAGCTCTGGGCTGAGGACCTGCTGGGGATTTCTGAGCTGGGCTAATGGCATAAGTGTTTGAGGAGGATGACCATAGGGGAAGAAATAATGAGGACAGAGCTTGGAGGGAGGGAGATCCTTCACCTGTGCTCTAGTTGCTGTGTCAGAGAAGGACTTCATCTCTGGAGGGCAGTCAGAGTGCACAGGCTTGGCCAGATACAGGATTTGATAACCGATAGGACATGGGTCAGAAGTTTAAAATGTGACCTTCTGGTGGGGTCGCTGACAGTGGCATGTAAATTGAGAGGGAACTCTGTTTCTGGTCTTTGGTGAAAATATGAGAGGGCTGGAGCATGGACTCCGAGTGTTGGGGCTTCTGTCTCTCAGCCACTTCCCTCCTTTCACAATCACCTAGAGATTATTGGGATGTTTTGGTGACGTCCTGGCTTGTAGGAGATTTCACAAGGGCCTGCCACTTCTGTGCCGCTCCTGCACACACGAATTCATTCTGCTGCTCCCATGCTTTGCTGGAAGCAGGGGCCTGTATGTGGAAGGATTTCCCAGCCTAGACGCAGGACGCGGCCTTTTCTTCCAGGGCATAGGGAACTGCACCTCTCTGCTCTTTTCCTGGGGCTCTGACCCGGAAGGGCCTACGTTCTCTTTGCTCTCAGTTTTTCCAGCCTATCATCATACTTCATGCCCTTCTCCAACATGTGTACACACACGCTACACACACACAAATATATATATGCTCTTTATTTCTCTACATCTCCTTCAGCTCTTCCTTTACCTAGGCAAGGGGATCTTTATCTCATCTCCGGGTAAGGGATGTCAGGGAGGCTTTGTTCTTCTTCACATTGCATCTTTCCAATTATTTTGTCTATGTCAGGGCTGAGGCATTTGAAGCCAAGAAGTGACTCCTGTGTGTTTTCTACTTTATGCTGTGTCATTTCTTCCTTGAGGTAATTCATACCATATCAGGAAGTATAGGAGTAATAAGAAATATTAGGGAAAAAAATCCTGGCTAATAATTCAATATATGAAACAAATGTGGGGATGGGAGTATATCATGCTGTTTTACTTAAAATTTCATTTTCACCATTTTCCTGTCTCATTTAATATTTTTCTAAAACATGATTATTTTTCGAAAACATAGTCTGCTGGAGCTGCTATATCAGAATACCACGGACTGGGTGGCTTATAAATAGCAGAAATTTATTGCTCACAGTTCTGGAGGCTGGAAGTCTTAGATTGGGGTGCCAGCATGGTTGACTGCAGGCTTTTGGGCTGCAGATGTCTCGTTGTACCCCTCACATGGTGTGGAGCTCTCTGGACCCTCTTTGAAAGGAGCACGAATCCCATTCATGAGGGCCCCTCTTCATGGCCTAATCACCTCCCAGAGGCTCCACCTACTAATGCTGTCATCTTTGGGAGTTAGGATTTCAGCATATGAATTTGGGGGAGACACAAACACTCAGACCATAGCACATTGTTTCCAAGATTTTTTTTTAATTTTAAAATAACTTAGTAATAAAAAACATTGTTTGTAAGTCTTTGGCTATATTTCTCTTTATTTCCTTATTATGAATTCCTAAAGAGGAATTACTGAGTCAAAAAGCCCATGAACATTTGAAGGACTCCTGTAATTGTGTCCAAATTGCCCTCCAGCCAAATTGTTCCAAACACTCTGAACTGTGGCACCTATTTATGCTGTCAGCAGCCGTATTAATTGAGCATCATCAGTTATAGAATATTCTTCATCTTGAGATCCCATCTTTCTGTGCCGTTTTGAGGTTCAACGTCTCTCTTTGTAGTGAGGTTGAATAAGCAAAAAATATTTTGGAAGCTTTCTGGAGAAGTGCGTCTGGTGTGAGTTTGTAAGGGAAGAGAGGAAAAGGCCTTGATAGGCTTGGGAAAGGTTTCCTGCTCGTGCCCAGGAAGGCAGATGGGAATGTGGAATGAGGAAGGGAAAAATGAGAGCTCAGGCAGGACGGTAGGGTGAGGGTACCTCCTCTCAACTACTCATGAGCTTCAGTGTAGTCACACTCACTTTCATTTTATAGCCACCATATTAAAAAAGAAAACCTCCCTATTTTTTTTTTCCCTAAGTAAAGTAGAAGACAGGAAAACTGTAAGGCTGACATACAGCACATTCCAAGTGGGACTATTTGCTGGCTAAGCAGTAGATCAGCACAAATTATGAGCATTTAGACATGTGTTAATTGAGGGTAGGGGGGACACTAGATGATGCGTTGCCCCTAGATACCCTTGATCTTCCCCTTCCTGATTCATGAAACACAAATTAGCACTCTCAGTCAATACTAGGAAGCATATGGTGAGGATAAACACTACCCCATAAAGAATCTCACCCTGGCTTGTCACAGGACATTAACCGACCCAGACTTGCACCCCTAAGGGGGTGACTGCAGCAAATTGTAATGGAAAAGTTACTATTTTTCTATTTAACTTTCTATTTGAGAAGAACATCCTTTGAATGTCTAACAACAATAAAAGAAAGCTCTGTGTGTGTGTGTGTGTGTGTGGTGTGTGTGTGTGTGTGTGTGTGTGTGTGTTGGGTCCTGTGGTCTGTCTCATTCTCATTTTTACTCATGTGTAATCTGACCATTGTTGCTTTGGTATAAGATCAGCCTAATTGCAAAGGTGGTTAGAGGAGTGAGTACATGATACATTTTGAGAAGTCATCCTAATGACGTCCCAAACAGCGTCTGAAGTTGTAAGCCATCTCTCTGTGTTAAGCAGTGCCCCTTCCTCAGGGAGCTCCTATGTCATGGAAATGGCTTAGTTCATTACTTCATATTCTTTTCTGAAAGGAGAGATGAAGCCACTTAAAGGCAGGGTGCTCTGGTGGCTCCCCAGGAAGGACAGCAGCGCTGGCTGTTTGGCCAAGATCTCTCTCTGTGTAGGCAAAGCTCCCTAGCCTGAGGGCCTTCCACGCTCCATCCAGGACTTTGGGGCTTCGCCTCCCCTGCTCTGCATGGAGGCAGAATGATGGCCCAGCGGCCCATGTCATAGTTCCTGGAAACTGTGAATGTGTTAGGTTACATGGCAAAGGGAACTAACATTGCAGATGGAATTAAAGTTGCTAATTAGCTGATCTTGAGATGGGAATATTATATTGGATTAATAATAAGGTGGGTTCAATATAATAAGAACCCTTATACGTGGAAGAGGGAAGGAGAGAGAGAACTGGAGAGAAGGCAGGGTGAGAAGGAGTTGCCTGGTGTTGTTAGCTTTGAAGATACAGAGATGGGGCCATAAGCCAAGGAATGCAGGTGGCCTCTAGGAACTGGGAAATGCAAAGAAATGGATTAGCCCTCAGGGTCTCCAGAAGAAATGTATCCCTGCTGACACCTTGGTTTGAGCCCAGTGAGACCTGTTTTAAACTCCTGAAACCCAGAACTTTAAGATAATAAATTTGTGTTATCTTAAGCCACTAAAGTTTGTGGAAATTTGTTACAGCAGCAAGAGGAAACTAATATAATGCCCAATTTGTTTGTTCCTCTCAGCCTGGGACTCCAGTAGAGACATTGTCTGAGCTCCCATGGAACACAAGGTTGTGCTGATTCTCTTGGTTGGTATATGCTGGTTATTTACTCGAAGCTTATAAATGTCAGAAATGGGATGCCTGAGATATCTGGGAAGGTGCTGCAGAATATTCCTAAATTGGGCCAATTGGGTTGGGGAGGAGGTGAGAAAGATACAGGATGACACTTTGAGGCCCTAAGCATTTTCCAACTCATAGGTAATACTTTTGTGGCCCTGTTTAAATCATTAAGACTTAATGCTTTAAGGACACTTGATCATGTCCTTGCGTTTCTGTTCAGGCCAGGCAGTTTGCTCTAGGAAACCTGTGCTGTTCAGATCATGAAGAAAGCATGAAAAGAGTTTTTTGTCTGGAAATACTGAGGTGACTATAAACATTCATTCATTTATCCAAAGCACATAAACTTTAGGTTTTTGTTATGTAAACTGGCAGGAGGATACTGTCTCCTCCTCTGGAAATGTAAACCTGGGGAAGCCTGACAGCAAGGACTTGCCATCTGCCCTTGAAGTATTTACCCTCTTCTAGTCAAGGAACGGAGACAGATTATAAACGCTGACTGTTATAAGGGAGATTGTGGACATTCCCTAAGAGAGGTATTAGCAGGGTCAATGTGAGTTCAGAGGGTCAAAGATAAAATGGATATGATGGGACAGTGGAACCAGTGTTTAAAATGGGACAGATCATCTATTGCAAAGGTTCATTGTACTTTGGGTGGAATGCAGTAGAGTATCCACGGCCAGTTTGGTTTGAGAGACAAGACTCTCAGTGCTGCCACAGGAACAAACCAGCCTTTACTCTTAGGGTCAGAAAAGCTAAAAACTGGGTTTACTTTTTTCAGGTTTTATAATAATGATGCAAGTGTGCAATAGCAGCATATTGTCCTCGAACAAAGGGACGGGGCTATAAATATAAATGGTCAGAGTGTAACAACGTCCTAAGGATGTGGACCACAGGAGGGCAACACCAGAGTGCTTAAAATTGAGTGGCTTTGTTGTCTAAGCTCAAGTAATGAGCCAAGTAAGTGTATGTGAGTCATCCTACTTCTGTTTCCAAAACAGACTCACTGACCTGATTTAAGAGGCATTAAAAGGGACAAAGTTGACATTTGCAAATATATTTAACTTATTTGTCTTGCAGGCAGAGAACATGTTGGGGCAACTTTCAACCGCATTATGTGTGGTCCAGGAGCTTTGATCTCTTTATGCTCCCTTTATATTGAAAAAAAGCTTTGAAGTATTTTGGAATAATGAATATAGTAGATGCCTGTTGTAATGGGTTGCTATGAAATTGATTTGACTGTACCAAGGGTCAACTCTTGTCTCCTGATGAAACCCTCACGTGCTGTAAAAGCCTTTTGCCTCCCAGTAACCTAAGAGAAGTGTGTTAGTCATACTTCCTATTTTTCAGCTCAGGGAGGGGCATTTACCATTTAAGTTTCCCCTTCAAGTCATTGATTAGATAGGGTATCTGTGCCAGAATGGCTGTCATATTGGCCAATACCAGCGGAAGTGACATGATTCCCATGAATCTACCGCTAGGGGATTTTTTTTTTTCAGTTGTAAATGAACTTCTTGAGAGATGCTGGTGATTTTGACATGGTGCTTTTTCTTATGTCTATTCCATTGATCAGGGAAATGAAAGCAAAACCTAAAAATAACAGTCTCTTGAATATATATTATCCATGGATCATAGATAGGTTTAGCTTGATTTTACCTGACAGTTTAGAGCACATAAAAAACAAATCTTGTGTTTGATCAGCTGAGTATCCCTTTCTGAGCTCCTTGCCCAGGCGTTCCAAATCCGACCAAAGAATTGGGAACTCCTGCACTCCTGCCTTTGTGGGGTCTTGGGACTCAGAGCCAAGAGTTCCTGAAAGGGGGTGGCATGTATCTGTTCTGGTCCCTGTAGCCCTTAGCCAAACTTCAGGGGATAGAACAAGGTTGAAGAGCATATTTGTCCCTCCACTAAGTAGAGATAACTTTTCTCTTTCTCCAGATTCTTTCTTTCCTGCCTCCCATCACATTCTGGTCCTTTCATATTCCCAGGCTTCTGGTTGTGTGGCCTTACTATCTCCGAAGTGGAGATGGGTAACCGGGAACAGTGCACTGAAGTGTTCATGTTGGTGATTTCTTTCTGCACTGACTTGGCCCTGTGTGGGATACAGGACTTTGCTTGGGATTTGCCAAACCATTGTCAAAACTTTTGTGAAACCCTTATTCAGGTCATAAGCACCAAGTGGATTTTACATCTTCTGGGTGAGGCTAACTCTATAGTAGGGTGCTGTTTTGAGAAGAAGGTGGGGACAAATGGGTGGGCCTAAGTAACAATGATCTCTCCTGTGGTGGAGAGGAGATATTTTTTATGGCTTACGAAGTGTGGCTGTAGACTTAAATAATGAGTATTGGAATTCCAACAATGAGCACTGGTGTTTAATAAACTCCAAGTAATCTCCTCTCACTGGATTGACTTTTACTTCAGGAAGATCATTTGTGGCCTGAAATCCATTCACAATGCTCCTTTAATGAAAAAAATAGTGACTTGGGATGAGGGAGGTCTGTGTAGAGCACAAATAGGTATTATTACAATTTTAGATAACCCAGCCTAACAGAAGGCCATGTGATTGAAAGGACAGATGATAAAATCGAAATATGAGTAGAGCCTGAGAATACACTTTCTTCTAGTGCTGACTGTCTAGTTGTATTTGTTATCTAACCCTGTAATTAGGATGGCGTTCAGAAAATATGAGGAAAGTTGGTATTCTTTTCATAACCCCCAAATCTTTGCATTGCTGCATGAAACTTTTGGCTTCAGCTTTTCCCTGTTCATTAACCATGCCAAAATTTTTAATCTAACACCACTGTTAAAGAGTGGCAGGCTTCCAGGGAAATATATTAGCCAGGCTTATTAATTTCATGCCAAGTGCTGGAGGCGTGAATGTAGAGAACGCTGTTTGACTTTGGATAATAGGAATCAGGCAGCTTAAAGGCAAGGGATAAAGATCAGGAGCCCTGTGTCTCAGGAGGAGGGGCAGGTGCAGGCTTCAAGCAAGGCCTTCAGGCCCAAAGGGGCAGCCCATGCTTAAAACAATCTGCAGTGCATTTTTTTTTTTTAATTTGGCGTGTGCCTCTCACAGCTTAACAGACCGCTGCTCCACAAAGAGGGGTAAACAGAGAAAGGGAAATTAAAAAGGGAAGTCCCAAGGTAGACAAAAACAAATTAGGGCAAACAAATTACACAGAGTCAACAAATAAACAAGGGAACATCTGTGAATATATTTCTTGGATTTTCTGATTCTGAATGCAACCTGAGAAATGGGAGAGGGAGGTGAGCAGTTTAATCTAGAGTCAAGTCCTTTTAGGAAGAAGTGAGCAAGCTGAACTGAAAAGAGAAAGAGGTACTTAGAAATCTAACTCTCAGCAGGGTGCTCTATGAGGAGGTCAGGAACATGGCGGGGTGCTGAGCCACCCGAAGGTGGTAGGCAGCTTGGGTGAGCTGGTCTCCTTGCGTTCTCTGCCACACCCTGTCTCCCTTGGAGGGCAGTTGCTGCTGTGGTTTCTGCCGACCTGCACATAGGAAAGGGCTGTAGAAATAGAAAGACTGGCAGGCCGCTCACAGCAAAACAAAATAAATCAAGCAACATTCCAATAGCAGATGTGTTCACTTTATCCATTTTTTACATCTAGTCCTGGAGGGCACACTTTCCTCTTCTAACCACTAGATGCTCGCCATGTATTGACTGGCTATTGGGAAACAGTTGAGCTGTTCCTCTGGCAGTTTGGTTGCAAGCGACACAATTCATCTTTTACCTCAAGGCTGGTGAGATGGACTCAAGGTTTTAAAGGAAGTTCAGCATATTGCATACTGTTAACCAAAGGCAGAAACAGTGCTGCTAAATTTAGAGACATATCTGTCCTTAAGTGGGAGTTGGTTTACAACATCTTCCATGGATCCTGTTACTGTGGAGAATGGGCAGTTATAATATGGGAGTGGAGAAATGATAAGTATTTGACTTATTCATTGCCTAAGCTCAAATTATACTTATAATTTCTAAAACTTTTCCTTTGGATTTTAAAAAGCTTTATGAAGTGTGCAGTTATTTAGGGTCTAAACTACCCTTTTTCTAATCTTATTGTTGTTCTAAATGCCCTATTTACCTTTCCTCTCGTTTGCTTTCATCATGCGGGTGATAATAACCTACTAGAAACACTGACAAGATGGGAACTTTTTTTGGTAAATGCAAGAAGTAAATGAATGTCTAATTCTGCCTCTGTTCTTCACTGATATACTTTTGCTTTATTGCTTATTCCTCAATGGGGCACAGCAAGTGATTTGTGCATTAGAAGAGTTATACTAGATGTGGCCAGTTTGCAAACATAAGAATGGTACCACTGTATTAGAAACAGTCTAGCAGTTAGGATTTAGTCTATGAAGTAAACTGTAGGGAGTAACAGTAAGCAGAAATTCAATACTAATCTATGACTCATTGGACTGGTAGTGGGGATACCATGGCAGTTTACATAGCTGAGGTGGGCCTGTTAATGTGACCTTGGTTGAAATATTTGACTTTTGTGTGCTTGCTGATTTGTAAAATAGGCATAGCCATATTTGTTTCTTCTTAATCTTTAAAGAAAAGGTAAGAAGTCCAGCCAGTCTCTATGAGATACTTTCAGTTCTGGACAAAAATTGACTAGAAACATACCAGCCGCCATTTATTATTAATTCTCAAGTCATAGGACTGCAAGGGGCCTTGTGAGGTCAGCCTGTTCTCATCCAGCCTGTGGTGCTTGTTACTTGGAATCTTGGAGAAGCGCCATGATGGATTATTCCAAATTCCTTTGTGTCAAGGTATTAAGATGAGGTACCCAATTACTTTCAAAGCCCCACTAAAAACTCATTGTAGGATGCAAGAAATCAATATCATCAAATATTTATTGGGTGTCTATTGGGTGCTTTGTGTTTCATTTGTAACTATTTGCCATGATTTAGAGTTCAGGTCTACAGGCTCTTGCTTGCTTATTTAGTCACTTTTCTCTGCATTCATTTTCTTTTTCTTTTAAAATCTTTAGATTCCTTTTGTAAGATGAATATCCTTCTCTGGAAAGAATTTGTAAAACAAACAAACAAACAAACAAAATAACAACCCAGGTCTAATGCCAATTCTGGAGAGAAGGCATGGAAAAAACTCCAATTTCATAGAACAAAATATCACTTCACAGGCTACTGCTATAGTAAACCTGAAAGGATAAACAAAATATGTTTGTAATATTGTTATGGTTGCCTGTACATGAGAAACTCAGTGCTGCATTAAACTGCAGTATTTGTTGTTCTATAAATCTTATAGAAAATTATTTCACTTTAATTATGTTTTTAAAAACACGATTTGAGTAGCCTTGATAGCAATCTATGTTTTACTTTGTTTGATGGAGTGTACAAATCAGCACTTAGTACATGTTACATACTTTCCATGTCCCTTTAGGGTACTAGAGATTACGGGGAGTGACATACTTAATATGTCATGCTATACTTACGGGGAGTCTGTTTCCTAGGATTTCAAACCACTTCAATGATTTTTGGCAGCCAGCATGCTTAGTACCCGTTTTTATCTAATTTCTATGGATACCTATGTACCTGGGAATTTATTTTATTTCATTACTCCAATTTTAGATTTACAAATTAGAGCTGGAGGGAACTAGTAATGGTCCTTTGTTAATGTGTAGAAGTACTTTGAAATCTGTGGAAGAATGTTGCTGTAGAAACTCAAGGTGGTTATTAGTTTAATTAACCAAATAATTTAAGGAATCCAATTAGTTCTTAACTTTGTATTGCTTGTAGCCTATTAAAAAGTAATTACCACTCCTGCTTTCGATTAAGATTAAGTAGCTAGTATCAGACTAACCTTCCTGTTAAGAGCAACTAGAAAACAGATGTTTGAAGCAACAGTGGGAGATCAAGGCCGCCAGGACTTGACAGATTCAATTCCAAAGAGAAGAAAAATACATTGAAGTGAGCCCTACATTCACTATCAACTTTTCCCTGTGGGGCGTTTGCCAATTGTAGGTCAGGGCATAGAGTCTAGACAGAAACCTTGTAACAAGTGTAATCACTGGGCTGGGAGTCAAATATCAGAGTTCAAGGCTGCCAAGGCAGCCAGGACTTAAGGAGCAAGATCCCAGAGGAAAGGGTACCATAGACTATTGGGCCCAGTGTTCTGTCTGCAATTTCTCCTTGAGTCATTTGTTGCATCCTAAAAGTTTTATCGGATAACATGTTGATAAACTAAGCAGAAAGTAGCTGCAAGAAACTAAAAAACTAAACAGGGAGAGTAGTATCATGGTGCTATGGAGACTGAAATTGAGTTCAGGAAGAGGGGCTCTGGTAAAGAGAGGCTTTCGATTGAGACTCCTGAGGAGCCGAGCATTGGAACAAGGGAAAACCAAAAGTAGACTCACCTCATTTGGGTCAGGATGATCTTCCAGTTCTTCATCTGCCTTCCAGAAGAAAAAAATTAAACCCTCTTTGTGGAATTATAAACAGAGACAGGATTTCTCACACATTAAAATAAAAGATCACCAGACATAATAGGGAACAGGACACAATGACAAACAAACACACACAAAAAAACAAAGAAAAATGATAAAAGAAACAGATGATCCAAATATTGAGGTTCTCAGACACATGCAGTTTAAAATAACTATGATTAATGTGCTCAACAAAATTGAGTAAAAATGGAATTTTTTTTTTTTTAGCTGAGCCATCCTGCCACCTGTTGGCAGCTCAGCGGCTGCTCAACTCGGGCCAGGACTCAAACCACTGTTGCTCAGAGCTCGCACTCTTGAGTGAGCTCTTAACCAACTGAGCCACTTGGTCGGCCCTGGAAAATTTTTACCAGATGACAAGAACCTATAAAAATGAAGCAAATAGAATCCTAACCCTAATCCTAATCCTAACCCTGTCCCTAACCCTAACACTAACTCTAACCCTAACTGTGTCCCTAACCATAATCCTGTCTCTAACCCTAACCCTAACTCTAATCCTGACCCTAACCCTAAAAGTGTCTCTAACCCTGACCCTAACTCTAGCCCTAACCCTTACCCTGTCCCTAACCCTCTCTAAACCTAACCTAACCCAAACCCTGTTCCTATCCCTAACCCTAAACCTGTTCCTAACCCTAACCCTAACACTTACCCTGTCCCTAACACAAACCCTAACCTAACCCTGTTCCTACTTCTAATCTTAACACTCTCCCTAACCCTAACTCTAACACGAACCGTGTATGTCTAACCCTAACCCTGTCCCTAAACCTAACAAAAACTAACAAACAAATAAACAAACAAAATGTAGCAAATAGAAATTCTATAACTGAAATTACAATAACTGAATTTAACAATTCAATAGATGGGCCAAATAGATTAGAACTCAGTAAAAGAGGATTATTGAACTGGAGGATAGGTCAGTAGAAATTATTCAGATTGATGCACAGAGGGAGAAAAAAGGATGGGCTATATATGGAAAATGGTGAAAAGCTCTAAATATATGTAATAGGAGTCCCAGAAAGCAAAAAGAGAGACAATGGGTTAGAAGTAGTATTTGAAGATATATTATTGGCTGACAATTTTCATAAATCCATGGGACATCAATTCACAGAGGCAGAAGTTCTCTGTAATCATAATTAAGATAAATGCAGAGAAAACTACACCTAGGCATACCCATAATGAACTGATGAAAAACAAGGACAAAAATAGAATTTTAAAAGGAGCCAGGAAAAAAAGAAACATGTTCACAGGAACAAAAACATGATCAATGATTTTTGACAGAACTAATGATGGAAGCTAGATAAAAATGGCATTTGTTAAGTTTTTGTCAAAAGAAAATCAGTGTCAACCTAGAATTTGTACTAGTATCAAAAAATATTAAATAGTCAGGAAAACTGTAATAAATGCAAGGCTTCTAAACAGAAAACTACTGGGTCTTTGGAAAAGTCATGACACATGTTTGCAACAGATGCCACTAGTTCATTTTTGGAAGTACTAGAGTCATTCACATCTATGTTATTGCTATCTCATTTGAAAGCTGACAGTTCTAGCTTCACTCTAAAAACAAAAATTGAGTGATTTGGTTGAGTTTTGGAGATTTTACAACAAGTTGAAGATGGAAGACCAAACTGTGCATTTCCACCATATTTTACTATTTTACTTCCATAAAGGGAAGAATGTGCATCAAGCTTGTGAAAAGTTGCATAAAATTTACAGTGACAATGCTCTACAAGAACGTCAGTGCCAATGATGGTTCATGAAATTCTGTGCTGGTGATTTTGATCTCAGTTTTGCTCCTCAGTCAGAGAGGCCCACCAAGGTTGATGATGACAAAATAAAGGCATTGATCAAGTCAAACCCATGTGACACAACACTAGAGATTGCAGAAACATTGAACATCCATCATTCAAGTGTTCATGACCACCTGAAGAAGCTGGGATCCATAAGCAAGCTCGATTTTTGGGTTCCGCATGAACTCAAAGAAGTTCATTTGATGGCGCATATAAACATCTGCAATATGCTCATTAAACGTGAGGAAAATGATCCTTTTTGGAAGCGACTGATAACTGGTGATGAGAAGTGGATTGTTTACAACAATGTGGTGCGCAAACGGTCTTGGTCCCAACGTGATGGTTCTCCTCAAATGACATTGAAAGCAGACATTCATCAGAGGAAGGTTGTGCTCTTAGTATGGTGGGATTTTATTTTTTATTTTTTTAGTGTGGTGGGATTTTAAAGGTGTCGTGTTTTTCAAGCTCCCACCAAGGCACCAAACAATCAATTCGAATGTGTACTGTTGGCAATTGGACAGTTTGAATGAATCCATCATCCAGAAACGTTCAGAGTTGTTAATTGTAAAGGAGTTGTGCTCCATCGTGACAACGTGAGACCACACACAAATTTGATCACCCGTCAAAAATTATTGGAGCTTGGATGGGATGTGTTGCCACACCTACCATACTCACCTAACCTTGTGCCGTCAGACTTCCACTTGTTTCGCTCTCTTCAAAACTTGCATGGTATAACTTTCAATTCAGATGAGTCTGTAAATTAGCACCTTGTTCAGTTTTTCGCAAATAAAGAGAGGTCCTTCTATGTACAAGGAATTATGAAGCTCACTGAAAGATGGCAAAAGGTTATTGAACAAAATGGGCAATATATCATTGATTGATCTTTTTTCTTGATGTAAATAAATGACCTTTGAAAAACAGAGACAAAATATGTAGTGACTTTTTCGAAGACCCAATATAATATATTACTGAGGGAAATTAAAGACCTAAGTAAATGAAGGACTATATGAAAATATCATGGCTTGGAAGGCTCAATATTGAAAAGATGCCAATTTCCCCCAAATTGATCTATCTTAATAAAAATTAAAGCAGTTTTTTTTTTTGGTAGAAATTGACAAACTGATTCTAAAATTTATATGTAAATGCAAAGGGTTAAGAATAGTGAAGACAATCTTGAAGAAGAACAAAGTCAGAGGATGTAGACTTCCAGATATCAAGACTTCTTATAAAGCCACAGAAATTAACGCTATTTTGTTGGCCCAAGGATAGACAAATTGACTAAAGGAATAGAAAAGTCCAGAAACAGACCCCACAAATATCCCTGGTCACCTGATTTATGCCAAAGGTGCCATATCAGTACAGGGCCAATAAATGGTGCTGATCAATTAGATGTAAATATGGGGGGAAAAAGAACTTTACCCCCTATCTCAGATAATACACAAAAATCAATTCTCAGTGGATCATTGATGACCTTAATGTGAAATAAATATATATATATATATTTTTTGTTGTTTTTAAAGATTTTATTGGGGAATTGGGGGAGGGAAACAGCGTTGCTGAATCGGGGAAGGGGAACAGACAAGTTGTTGTCCTTTTGTTCTTTAGTCTAGTTGTGGAGGACATCGCTTCCCTGGCCCATGTTGGTATTATCATTGAGCTCTTCCCTGGTGAGGCAGTCGCTTGCCAGCCACTGGATGGCCGCTCACGGTGGCTCACAGCAGCTCATGCCGGCTGCCGACCACTCATGGTAGCTTATGGCAGCCCACTGCAGCAGGGGCGGCAGCCTACGCTGTCGTCTGCGACTGACGGCAGCACAGCTCCAGGTGGAGCTATTGTTTACCATCATTAGCTGCAGAAGGCGCATTGTCACTGGCCCTTATGTGGGATCCGAACTGGGGCCCTGCTGCTCAGAGCTGGCTCTCCCAAGCCAACTCTTAACCAACACGCTTGGTTAACCAGCCACTTGGCTGGCTCTGACATAAATATTTTAGATGATAACATTGGAGAACGCATTCAAGACCTTGGAATATGCAAAACTTGCTCAAATAGGACACAAAAAGAGCTAACCACAAAATGAAAGGTTGATAAACTGACTTAATTTAAATCAAGAATCTTTTTTCTTGCCATTAAGGAGAGTGAAATGACAAGCAACAGATGGAGATACTTACATTAGAGAGAAGATATTTATGTCACTAATATCAGACAAAGGATAGCACCTAGAATTTATAAAAAATACTCCACAAATCAATAAGAAAAGGAGAAAAATCCAATTAACAATGGATAAAAGACTCAAATCAGCACTTTTCAAAAGAGAATATCTCAGTAGCCAATATGCATACAAAAAGATGCTCAACTTCAGTAGGCATTAGGGAAATGCAAACTAATACCACAACGATCTATTAGAACCACCCATGAGAATGCTTAAAATTTTACAAATTGACAATATTAAGTGCTGTAGAGGATGTGGAGGACTGGAACTTTTATACACTGTTGGTGGGAGTACAAATTGGTAATGTCGCTTTGGAAAACTGACAATAATATCTCCTAAAGCTGAACATATGTAAATTCTATGATGCAGCAATTCCACTCCTAGGTATCAACCCAACAGAAATTTATAAATGTGTGTGCCAAAAGGCATGTATGAGAATGTTTATAGGAGCATTATTCATAATTGCCCAAACTAGAAATGACCCAGATGTCTATCAACAGTAGAATGGATAAATAAATTGCAGTATATTCATATAATGGAAAATCATACAGCAGTGAAAAAGAATGAATTAATGATACCCACCACAACATAGAATTATATTGTGGACATAATATCTGAGCAAAAAAAGCCAGAAATAAAAGAGTGCATATGGTATGATTCCATTTATAGAAAGTTCAACATGAGGAAAAACTAATCTATGGTGATGGAACTCATAATTGTAGTTACTCTTGACTGAGTTAACGATGGGCCAGAGTTATGTGGGAAACTTCTGGGATATTCGTAACATCATATATCTGATCTGAGTGCTAATTACACAGGGTATTCAGTTTGTAAGAACTCATTAGGTGTACACTAAACATTTGTACATATTGATTGATTTATTCATCAATAAAAAATTTATAAAAACAATTACTATCCAATAATTTGGACACAAACCATGGGTTGCTTGTCCAGGGTAATGGAGAAGTACTTTCAGTGGAGCTGAACCATGGCGGGTTTCTAACTGCAGCCTTCTAAAAGGGAAGATTGTCCTGAGTCCCTCTAATCCCTTGTTTACCTGGTGATTCAATTGTTATGCTACTTACAAGAGCTGATTTAGACCAGTCAGGCTGATCAATTAAGTCTGGTTCAATGACAAAGGGTTGTTTAAAGAATCTTGAGACAAAAACCACACTTGGGATTAACAAACTCTTTTTCTACCTTTTCTCTAGAACCAGGGGCCAAGTTCGAATTGATGAAGCTTTTGTTATGCTTGGATTTTAACTAAAAGAAAAATGACTTGTAGCCTGGCATCTTTTGGGGCAGAAGAAAAGGAGACAAGGGTGAGGCTGACTGGGAGCATGGGACGCTGGATCAGGGGTTAAGAAGGACCAAAAGAGCAGGATTCAGAGCATCAGAAGGAGGGAATGTGAGTGTCAGAGGCCGAGAGTTAAGAGACAGCAAAGGAACCTGGAGTGAATCAGTATTTGTTCATTTGGATATGTAAAGCACCTAAGGGAGAGAAAAACAGGTGCAATATGAATGCATTAATGGAATGAAAAATGAGGCTTGACCTATGAATAAATATTCGGAATAAAAGCATTTTAAAATGTATCTTGGTTTTAGGGCACTTACTCTGTCTGGCAGCTAATTCAAAGTCTTCATGGTTACACACTCGCAGCTTTGTATGGGGCTGAGACGCACTCACTGAGGTTCCCAGGATCTGTGCAGCTTATTCTTCCTCTTCTGTTGCTCAGTCTTGTTTCTCTTATCAGCAGACTCTGCCTAAATTGTATAAAATAAGATCCCTTATTATATGGATTTAGATGGTCAAATTATGTCAGCAGAAACCACGACCTAGATCTAAAGCCCCTGGCAGCAATCCTAGAGGCCACTTGGTTGGTCCAAGTCTCCCAGAAGAGCATATGGTGGCACCTGCACTGTGGCCTTGGATTTTGCTCCTGTGGTCATCAAAATCTTATCCGAAAAAGATTTAAAAAAAAAAAAAGATAACTTATTTCCCCCTTCAACATGTGGCCCGTGGCAGGTTGGGTGGAGACCTCCATTAGTTCAGATCTATGAGGAGAATCTCTGAAAAACAAGGAAATAGGCTTTCCAAACAATTTCGTTAGCCTGGAGATGAGTGGGGGGCTTCAGGCAACTGAAATCCACCCACAGCTGTCTCTCTGGCCTGAGACAGGAGCACAGAAATGGGGCTTCCCACAGTTTAAAGGAGTGCCCCTGCCCCCCAAATATTGAAAAGGTTTTTTTTGATTCAGGGAGATTCTTCTGATGGGACAAAGTAAGATCCCTCAGAACAGGCAGGCTGCCATGGTCCCCATAGTGGGGGCCTTCCTCCATTACCCAGAAGCAGGGCTCAGCCTTTTCCACCCTCCCCTTTGCTTTGTCTTGTCTCAGCTTGCCCCTCTGCACTGGTCTTTGAAGGTGCTGGCCTGCCCCTGCATCTTAAGAAGTCCAAATTATTTAGCTTTTGAATATCTGTGGGAGTCCAAGATGGAAAGCAGGTTTTTACCATGGACTCATATTTAGATTTCATTAATATCTTCAGGCTGCAGAAGGCAAGAAGGGCAACATGGAGCAGGCAGAACATGGAAGCTATTCAGGGGATGGGGATGGGATCAGGTAAACATGTGATGGTGGTTCCACGATAATTCCCTTTCTCTACTATAATCACTTGTGAAAAATGACTCCATAGCTTTCACTTCTCTGAATCCCTCTTCCCCCATTCTCTAAAACCCGGCTATCAAGAAAATTTCAGTTGGTGCAATGCTTGACTAAGTGTTCTCTTTACACATGTGTACCTTCTCTGGCAAAAAGATCTTTCATAATAGAGAAGAGCCTGTACTTTTATTCCAAGATTTAAAATTTTCAGGATTGCAGATGTTGACCTTAAACAAAAAGACGGCCAGATATTTCTCCAGCAAAATGGGTTTATTCGGGAACAACAAAGAATTGCAATTGTGGACATGACGTGTAAATGGCAAACGAGACGCAAGTCCACAGAAACAGGAAAAAAAAGCTCTTTTGTGGACTTCGGCGGAGCTGTTGTAAATGAAGAGTCCATTGGAGGCAACTGAAAGTTCGAAGTACAGTGACTTTTCATTGGCTGAGCCATGGCAGTCTCCCATTTTCTGAGTTGTTACTCCCAAAGAGGAATCTTTTTCTCCTGCAGCTGAGGTAGTTAAGTAGTATCACTTTCTGCTGGAGATGTAAGGTACCCTTCCGCCTTCTAGGGTCAGTAATGTGCATTGAGTGGTGTGTGTGAGAGTTTTTTCTTCTAGTCTCCCAACTCCACTTTAAATGATTTTTAATTTCCACACAGAAATGACCAAGTGCTTATTTAATTTCTCTGTGATTTGGATTAGGATCAGTTTCAGATTTGGGAAGGGTTGAATATACAGCTGGGGCTCAAGAGGCTCAAGTGGTATGGATGGGGAAAGTTGGGACAGCAAGAAAGAGTGAGGGATGGGCAAGGGGGGCAGCATGAGGGGCAGCCTCAGCATTTAGGGGTGGCTGTCCCCTTGGCTCAGTATTCAGAAGTGCTAATGTGTGGTGTTTGTTCCTCCTCTTATACCTGATGAGATAGGGCCCTTTAATGACAATGCCTTGAAGATTTTGTTAAAAATTTTTATTCTCTTTCCTGCTGTTGTTTAGCAATGTCTTTTGTTAATAACGGTAATAGTAATAGCCAACACATGTATTAACTCATAAATGTTTAGAACAGCTCTGTGAAGTAAGAAGTGTTATTTGCCCCTTCTCACAGAAGAGGAAGCTGAATTGCAGAGGTAAGTGACCTACCTAGAGTCACCAGCTGGTAATGGTGAAGCTGAGAGTTGAACCCTTGCTCTTTTTTTTTTAAAGATTTTTATTGGGGCATTGGGGGGGAGGGGAACAGTGCAGGGGAATTGGGGGAAGGGGAACAGACAAGTTGCTGTCCTTTTGTTCTTCAGTCTAGTTGTGGAGGACGTTGCTTCACTGGCCCAAGTTGGCACCATCATTGCGCTCTTCCCAGGCGAGGCAGATCAGTCGCCGGCTTCTGGACGGCCGCTCACTACGGCTGCTGGCCGCTCACGCTGGCTGCTGGCTACACACGGTAGCCCATGGCAACCCACTGCCACAGGGGCTGCAGCCTATGCCGTTGCCGGCGATTCATGGCAGCCCAGCTCCAGGTTGAGCTGTCGTTCAGCATCTTAGCTGTAGAGGGCAGTGTCACTGGCCCTCATATGTGGGATCCGAACCAGGGCCCTCTGGTGTCCCAAACCAGTTCTTATCCATCGTGCCACTCAGCCGGCCCGAACCCTTGCTCTTAACCACTATACTGCTTTTTCAAGAAGAGCTCCTGAGCTTATCTCGATAAACTCCAGGCTGTGGAATCAGATATGGTGTAGACAACCTAGCCACAGAATTTGGAAAGCTTAACAGCATCTCCCTCCTATATTGTTTGATTGATTGGTTGGTTAACTCATTTGATTAAACAATGAGAGCCCACTATGTGCCAGACGTTGTGCTGGATGTGGGACATTCAGAGATGAGTAAGACAGGGTGCTCATCTTCGATATAAGAGAAGAAATATGTTTACAATTATTTATTAAATAACAGTACACATGTGAATGTCGAGGTAAGGATAGCATGCATTTGAATCATTAAGGTAAAGGCAAAAGAAATCGGGAAGATTACAGAGTTAACATTTGAGTAAGGCCTAGTAAGAAAACAAAACAGAACAAAAACAATTACTTGAGTGATACATTTGCTGTATAAAAATACAAATTGTATAGAATAAGAAGGGAAAAATTACTCCATCCCAGAGGGATCTGTTAAAAGTTTAATATGTATTCTTCCGGACATATTTCTATATATTGACATAAACATGCTCATATACTAATATAGAGTTAGGACTGTACTAAAATAGGTGCGTATTATACACACTGTTCTGTACATTGTCATTCCCTCCCCAACTTATTGATAATGTCTTAGAGATTTTTTTATGTCATATTGTATAAGTCCATTTCATTCTTTTAATTGTTGTGTAATAATTGATTAAATGGTTATAGCAGAATTTATTTCCAATCATGCTATGAATGGGCATTTAGTTTATTTCCATTTTTTTTACTATCATAAACAATGCTGCCATAAAAATATGCATATATATAATTGTCACTATGTGTTTGGCATATATATTATTGTCAAACTATGCAATCTCTTAAAATTTGGCCTATCTGCTCATTAAAAGTGATACCTCATCATTTTAATTTTTATTTCCCTGATCACTAATTTGTTTGTCCTTGCTCGTATCATCTTGCTTTGTGCTTTCAGCTTTTAAGTTGTTATTACTGTTACTGTGTTTTTAGGATTTTGCTGTATGAGGCATATTTTGTTTGTCTCCTACAGGGATCTGTATGGCTCACATCCTGCTTGAAATTTCATATTGCTTACATCTTTGTTTTTCAAAAACTTTCCTGAGTTTACATTTCGTTCAGGATCAAATAATTTAAAGTGGCTTGTTGCCCTGCTCCTCAACTATGTAAGATGGGTTCTTTAGTGTTATTTTATCGTGTTCTCCATTCTCAGCTACTCCTCGCCACCTCCTACCCTCTTGGTTCTTCCTATTGACTTTGGGGATCAGATTGCTGTTGTTAAATTATTATCCTTTTACGTTTCACATCTTCTCTTTAAAGAATGTTTCTAGATAGATGTGTTTGATTTTGTATCCATGTATACTTATTATTTTTGCCTTTGACTGTTCACAATATTTACTGCTAAGCTTTTTACACCTCAGCTTCCAGCTCTTTATTCGGATTTATCACTCATTTGACTAGAGTAGGTATGCAGTTATTTTTTCAAGAAGAGGAAGAGTTTGGTCTATTTTCTGGGCTCCTGTATGCCTGAGGATGTTTTTCTAGTCCCTGAACACTTGAATGACAACTTGGCTGGGTATATAATTTTAGAATTTTTTGTTTCTGTTTTTGTCAAAACTGTCTTTTTGGATTTAGTGTATAGAGGAGACATCTGAACTCAGATTGATTTTATTTTCCTTTTGTATGAATTTACCCTTCCCAACTTGGTTACATGTCTCCTCCTGCCTCTCCTTCTTCTATTTAGAAAGTTTAAAAGATACGAAAAAGTACAAAGAATAAGACAAACATTACTACTCTTCATACCCAGAATGAACTGCTGTTTATATTCTGTCTCACTTGCTTCAAGTCTTTTCTTTCTCCCCCCTTTCTTTCCTTTCCTCCGCTTCCTGCCTCCCTCCCGGCTCCCTAACAAATATTACAGATATAGCCAAAGAGTCCTTTAACCAGCACCTTACTTCCCATTCTACTCATTAGTCCCCTCCAGAGCCACTCAAGGACAGCCACTATTAAGACTTTGAAATGTAATTTTCAGGCTATTTTTTATAAATGTACATACATATTTATACATCCATGAATAATATATGGTATTGTTTTGAGCATGTATGTGTTTTCCTTATTTATATAAATAGTATCATACTAGAGATAGCCTGTATCTACCTTTTTTGGGGGGATATGGGGGGTTTTCAGGTGAAAACTGGAAGACCTATTAGATAAATTTAAAAATTGCTCTAAGCTCTGTATCTACCTTTTTAAAGCATTCATTTTCCGTAACCCCTATACTTAAAAAAATTGTCAGGTTGTGTTGATGTCTAGTCTTATTTATTTTCAAGAATATATTTTGACCCCTTTTAATTTGTACATTCAGGTTTGCTTTTAGCTCAGAATTTTTTTTTATTATGATTTTGTTTATTGCTTCTGATGGAATTGTTCTAGTCTCTCATTGGGAATACTTACAGTTTGTAGAGTGGATCTAATTGTAGGCTACTTGTTTTTTCTCCTTACTCATGTTCTGGTGAAAAGAGGTTAATCCAGACTCAGTGTTTATTAACATCTACACATAGATTTTGTTATTCATATGTGCACTGTTAATGTCTTTTTTTAAGGTCATAGCTAAAGGGAAGGTTGATATGCTTCTTTGCTACAAATCCCAGTTTCTCCAAGTTTTTATCTTGGACAGCTCTAATGGACTGGAGTGGGACCATTTGTTCTGTCCAGCTCAGTGTTCTTTGATGACCCGAAGAGAAGGAGTTACCAAAAATTCTAAAACTTCCAAAGTCACCTCACTCAGAAATCTTTATCTCTGGCCCAACCCACCTCATTTTTTTATTTACTTATTTATTTTTTTTTAAGATTTTATTGGGGAATTGAGGAAGGGGAACAGCTCTGGGGAATTGGGGAAAGGGGAACAGACAAGCTGCTGTCCTTTTGTTCTTCAGTCTAGTTGTGGAGGACGTCGCTTCACTGGCCCATGTTGGTATTATCATTGCCCTCTTCCCAGGTGAAGCAGTCGCTCACTGGCCACTAAATGGCCACTCACAGCGGCTCTTGGCAGCTCACGCCGGCTGTCAGCCACTCCCAGTAGCTCATGGCAGCCCAGCTCCAGGTGGAGCTGTTGTTCACCATCTTAGCTGTAGAGGGCACAGCGTCACTGGCCCTCATGTGGGATCTGAACCGGGGTCCTGCTGCTCAGTGCTGGCATCCCAAGCCAACTTCTAACAAACTCGCCACTCGGCCGGCCCCTCCACCTCATTTATTATTATGGAATAAATTTCTCAGTATGCTTTGCAGGACCAGCAGAATCTTCACTCCCCTTTTCACTCCAATTCATGCTTTGTTTTCTGGAATTTGCTATTTCAGAATGGATGAAGAAAGATTTGGGAGGAACGGGTTTGGGGACTAGTGCTCTAGACTTCTTCAGACTTCTACATGCCACATAGATCCTGGCAATAAGCTATCTGTAGCTTAAGTTCTTAGCTTTGGATGATATTATGAGTTCTTTCTTCTCTCTCTCCCTGTCATTGTTTTTTTTTTTATCCTAGCTAATTTAATGGTAGCTTAAGAAGGGACAGTTAGCCAGACCCCATTTTAACTGAATACATTTTGACTGTTTCAACTCTAGGACAGCTTAGCTATTTCCTTTATGCCTTGATACTTGGATACAATGAGGTTTTTTTTTCCTGTTAAAGCCTTATTATCCCAAATCAGCACTGATCCTAATGGTACTTGAATCTCAGTGTTGGCAGTACACTCTTGAGTCTCAGAGTTTCTCTTACCTCCCAGTTTAAAGTGCAATTGAACTAGATACTTGGAGTAGTAGCTTCTTAGGTAGATATGAACAACGGAGTAGTGTGGAGTCAGGGTCAGTGGTGATGTGGCATTCTAGATAAAGAAAAAAAAAACGTGCAATGGAAAGAAGATGGGAAGAACATAGTCCATGTGGGGAGTGTTAAATTGTTGATAAGACTGCCTTAGGTCTAAGAATCTGGGTTTTATTGTTAGACCAGTTCCATTACAACTTTTACAGGCCACTGAAACATTCTTCACTTTCCTCATCTGTAAAATGGAGACACTAAGAGTAGCTAGCTCATATGATTTATACACAGATTAAATGATATAGTGCATACGTACTAAGTACTTAGCACAGAGTAAGGATCAGTGCTGTTATGTCCTATTACTGTTGTTATTATTTTCATTCATTGTTAATCTTGACCTAAAATAACTTGGAACCATAGGTGTGGTCAACGGGTGGTCAGAAGTGTAACCAGATGACCTATGGTCAGAGCCATATGTGTGGTCAGATCATGAGAATCCACCAAAAAGAGCAGGGACATTGACATGATGAAATTTGTGTTGAAATATCTGTCTGCTGTGCTTTGAAGAACAACTTGCACGCAGACACTAGGAACAGCCGTGGTGTGCTGGAGTGGGTGTATCAGCTTGTGAGAGCCAATTATTAGGTTTGCAGGGATTTTCCAAGTAGGTTGTTGAGCACGGATGTTATTACATACTAAATTATATAAAGTTATAATTAAATTATATTAAAAACAAAGATAAATAAAGCTTATCATTTCCTAATTTTACTACATTTATGCTCTTGAAGTTATTTGTATCGACTATGTCTGTATGGTGGAAACACTATATAATTCTGTCTCTTCTCAACACTGTCATCAGTGATATCACTTTAGTAGCTTGAAATGAGACAGAGTGGAAGTATTTATACTATGCAAATAAGCGGATTCTACAAATCAGGGCTTATCCACTCCCTGTAGAGTTGGTTCTTAAACCTTTACTAACACACCCCTGGGCCACACAGACCCTTAGGAAGCTACTGAAGCAGTTCTGTAGAGAGATGAGTACTTGAATCTTAGCACTTGGAGTGGTGAGGAGACAGATTTGAGAGACATTTTAGTGTTAGGATCAGTAGGACATAGTGATTGACTGAATGTGGGGAAAAGATGAAGCTTGAAGCCTGAAAAGGAGGTATCTGGCTTGAGAAGCTCTCCTTTGTTGTCTTTGATGAAGCAGGCTGCCTTATTGTGACCCACATTGCAAAGAACTGAAGGTGGCTTCTGGCTGACAGCAGTGAGGAACTAAAGCCCTTAGTCAACAGCCCAGAAGGCACTAAATCTTGGCAACAACCACATGAGCTTAGAAGCAGATCCTTCCACAGT
Source organism: Hipposideros armiger (assembly GCF_001890085.2). Taxonomy (NCBI): domain Eukaryota; kingdom Metazoa; phylum Chordata; class Mammalia; order Chiroptera; family Hipposideridae; genus Hipposideros; species Hipposideros armiger. Next base: position 2,501,090 of record NW_017731431.1, read on the forward strand.
GAAGCCTTCAGATAGGACTCCAGGTCTGGCTGTCACCTTGATTGTAGTTTCCTGAGCGACACTGAAGTAGAGGACCCGGCTAAGCTGCATGCAAATTTCTGACGCACCAAAACCATGAGATAATGAATGTGTGGTATTTTGAGCTGCTAAGTTTATGATAATTTGTTCTGCAGCAGTAGGTAACAAATTCAAGGCCTTCAACTACTTAGGTCTGGGGAGCACTTTCCTGCCTTGGGGGTGAGTTGGCTGGAGCCTGGTCTTCAAGTGCACTGAGCAGAGTTCCACAGTGGAATCTTCAATGGGGGCTTGTCCTTCTGAGTGATAGGTGAGTAGCTCAGAACTTGACGTGCTTCATCCTGCTTTTCCTGTTGCACTGACTGAAGCCTTCAGGCTTCTGGAAAATGGTTAGCAGTGCCCTGTGATGAGTGGTAGCTGACGTGAATCCTGTTCTAGCAGGAAGAGCCCAGTCACTGATCCAGCATTGGCCTGGAAGAATTCTTTGCTGGTGAAGGAGCCATGATCCTCCCTCTGTGTATGACCTCCAGGGTAGGCCAGGTTTCATGTCAGAAGATCTGCTCATTTTCCAGAGGTGGGTAGGACCCTCAAAGGAAACATGGGTAATTTTTTTTTCTTTAAAGAATTTTATTGGGGAACAATGTGTTTTTCCAGGACCCATCAGCACCAAGTCAAGTAGTTGTTTCAATGTAGTTGTGGAGGGCGTAGCCCCGTGGCCCATGTGGGATCGAATCGGCAATCTTGGTGTTATGAGCGCTGAGCTCTAATCACCTGAGCTAACTGGCTGCCTCAACATGGGTAATTTTTAACTTAATTGTTTGACATGAGAAAGACCACATGATACCAGATACTCTTTTTTTTGTTCTTTTGTTTTTCAGCACAGAGGATTTAAACATTTTTCTCAGGAAGATTTTGTTTATTTAACTTATGCAGCAGGGAGGAAAACAGAGGGTACACATTTTGAGATGATGCTGGTCATAAGAGGAGCTCTGAATGGGCTTTAGAAACGAATTGGCAAAAGTGTAGGTCAGCATTTTGTTCCTGATCCCTCAGGCTGAAGAGAATTCCTTGAGTTTGACTCTGTGCCCCAGACATGGTGTTTAAAAAAGTCCATGGTCAAGACGGGAGTCTACTAAAGTGACTTATTTTCCCAGACACCCATTTTAAAAACAGAAGTCTAATTGCCTATGGAGAATTTAAATAAAAAAATAATGTAATTTATTTCTAAAACCAATTACTGACATTTAAAAGGCTGCCTCTGTAAGAGGTTAAGATAAGCCCCTCATTTAAACTGACCCCTTAATAACACACTCATTGAAATTTTTTTTTTGCTTGAAACAGGCTAATTTTAAACAAGCATTTTTGGGGGGGAGGGGCTAAGATTCATTTATTTATTCAACAAATATTTATGGCATGACTACTTGGTGCCAGGCACTGTTCTAGGCACTGTCTTCATTCTAGCAAGGAAGAAAGACAATAAATAGACAATCTATTTTGTAATATGACAATATAACAAAATATCAGTAAAATATGAGTGACATACAATATATTAATTCTATTGAGTAAAATATATTTATGACATATAGTACAATTAATCAATATCTTGACAATTTTTAATGTATTTGTTAGCAATAAATATAACTACAGTAATTACATAACATAATGCCCAGTAGTGATATTATTAATTCTTAAATACACAAAATCTAAAAATGTATTCCTTTTTGGCATCATGCCGAAATGGAAATAATATCATTTACTCTTCTGAAAAATAAAGACTATTAAATAAAGGCTCTTTTTCAAAGTGAGAAAGGGATAAAGAAACTTCTCAAGGTAGTTCACAAAAGCCATTTGGTGGCCCTGGTTTGTTCAGTAGGAATGCTTTTGCCTGCATGTGATAGATGATCCAGTTAATGGTGGCTTGTGGAGACAGGCAGCTGCTAGAGTTCATCTGCCTGGCAGTTTCAAGGCAAGCTTTCTGTCATACTTTGTGGCCTTGTAGCCACAAAATGGCTGCTCCAGGACCAGGTATTGCATTCACCTTCAAAGCAGAAAGATGAGGGGTAGGGGGGAGTAGATGGAGGAAGGCCAGCTATGTTTCTTTATCAGGAAACCAAAAACTTTCCCAGGACCATCCTCACCTCAGCAGACTTCTGCTGCATCTTTTTGGACAGATCTGTGTCATAGGGCTATCCCTACTTGTAGAGGAGCCTGGGAAAGTGGATACTTAATTATTCCATGTTCAGTAGTGGAAAGGACCTAAGAACCAAAGGAGCAAGAAATTGGGTATGGATGTTGCAAATTAGCCAATCAGCAGGGATTGCCACAGGACTCAGGGATCCGAGTTAGCACTATTAAATGAATTGACTTGTTCTCAAAGCTTTCCCTGCATTCCATCCTTACCTGCTACCATGGTTTCCTCTGATTTGGAGAAAGGCAGCAGGTGATAGCAACAAACTCAGGATGAACTATATATTTATTTTTGTGGAGGGGCTTTAGGGAACTGGATGAATTATAATGATGACATAAAATGAGAGCTTTTGGTTTAAAATGATAAACATAGTGGAGACTTGACAATAATGGCCTGGCTCTACACTAGGGGTGGGGAAGTCCATGGATTAATGGGATTGTAAGAAACAAAACAAATTGCTACTCCTTGGCAGGAAGAGTGGTGGGAAGGATACTCTACTTTTAAGTCTAGTCCAAATATGATACGGCAGAAGTAGTTAAAATAAAACAACAGATTGTGGCTGACCCAGAAAGATGTGATATGGACTAGAGAACCCAGTATCGGGGAGCCAGGTTGAAAGAGTCCTAATGTTGGGTTGAAGCTGAGACTGTGTGGATATAGAGGGCTGGGAGAAGGCAAGGAGAGGGGCCCGCCCTTCCATCCATTTGGTGGTCATGGGCAGAGCCCCTGCTTGGGTACCAGGCCAGGAAGTAAATATGGAAAGACAAAAAGCAAAAGGCACCAGAGGGTGTGTGTTCCACTCCCCATCTGCCTTTAGGAGCAAAGTAATTGGGACAAATCCCATTATTGGTGTTGGTAGAGTTGGATTTACTCGTATACTACTTCACTACATGCTCCTTGAACTAGTTTGAAATAAAACCTGGGTCTATGGCAAGGTCTTGCATGTGGGGATGACTCACTAGTGTTTGCGTATAGGGTAATCTTTATTATACAGTGATGATCTTTTACCGATTAGTTGAGAAAGTAGTTGTGATGTTGAAGGAACCCCATCAAAGCTCTAGAGAGAAGTTTACAGGCTGATATATAAGAACGGTGAACACCCATCCCCGATGGGAATGCACAGATATGTTGGTTGGAAAGCAGGCCCCTCCTCTGGAAGGATGACAGGTATTGGGCTTAGTTTATGAGGGTAAATATGATAACATTAGGAAATTTAATGTCCTGGATTCAGAAACAGAATTCTTGGGCCCTTTCATAGGGTTGGTTGAAAGAATAAGTGTTTTGAAGTGTTAGAACTATGTCGCCTAGCTTGTTGAGTATGACAGGAACCCAGTGGCTTGCCTCATATTTTAACAGTCACCAACCATACGAAAAAAAGTAATTTCAATCTTTGCTTGCATCACTTGAAGGATTAATTTATACTTTACAGTATTACTTGTTAAGATCTCCTTGAAAATTTCTAAATCTCTAAATTTCTAAATCTCTCTCTCTTCATTGTGACTTTCTCCAACAGCCAGGACACTTTGTTTGTCTCTGTGCTTCGTTTCTTGAGAGTTCTTCAGTGTGTATTAAGCAGATAAACTTTGGCTTTTTTGTCTTATTTTGTTGTCCTACCCTATGGGCTGTTTTCCTAGATTTTCTACAACATAGGAAAGGCCAGGAACTGACCCAGTAAGTTTACATCATTCCCATACCTCCCCTGACTCTCACCCCTGGAAATTTAGGATATTTGAACCCATTTCAGTATATAAGCCATGAGGAAGGTAACACTGAGAAATATTGCCTTGAGGCAGTCAGTGCTTTAGGTGCCTTTATATGTCAGAAAATTGTACACGAGCCTTAAGAGTAGAGGTTCGTGCTTTGTCTGAATCATTTGGTAGAAGAAATAATGTCTTATGCTGGTGGAACAAGGAAGGGGAGCAGGGCAAGGGGAGCAGAATTTGGTAACTTATCAAGGTCAAGTAAAAGAAAAAGACTTCACTTTATTTTATTTACTTAACTTGAACAAGAAAAGCTTAATATAAAGAATTATTCATTTTAGTAGGGGATTGGAGCAATGAGGGATTTGCTGATAAGAGAACCTAAACAGAATGTAAAGAGAATCTAAAGAATACAGGCATAGCAGATATAAGAAGCAGCTATCACCCTCCTGTTCTAGGGCTGACATATAGTGTCCCCCAGCACCTCACCCCTTTGCCCTCCTGAGTTCAAGATGTTGGGGCTCAGTGGATGGCAGAAAAGTTGCTGAGATGCTGTGCCATGGAGTGTATTGGGGAGCTTTCTTTTGGAATGCAGGGAAAAGGATCCACAGAAGGGTGCAACACCTCCAAACTCGCTGTCAAGCTACCTGAGGGGATGGTGGGGGGATCTGCAGGTGCCAAGCACTGGAGAAACCACCCACGCTGCCCTTCATTTTATTTTTCCACCCAGAAAGCAGTCTAGGTAGTAACTCAATGGTTTGTAAGTCTCAGTTTCTCCCTTGTTAAATAATCAAGCAGCCACTGTCTATCAGGTAACTTCTGAGCCTGTGGAGAAATAGCACAAAACCACTGCAAACTGTTTTCATACTAGGTTCATATCGATACGAGTGTCCCTTCAGCTTGAGATTTTGTACTCTGTTAAAATGCAAATACCTGACAGAAGAAATGGCATTTTAAAGCTGTTATCAGTCCATTTATACCTTAATGTACATGAAGGTGCTGTCTCCTTTTCAGATAGCAGGGTTTGATGTGATGGTTAGGGATGGGCGGGAGATGAGCTGATGCTGGGCAGCTAAGGACTTTAGAAAAGGATGCTCCCAACCTTCCGACAGACAATGGATAACGGGATCCATGACCCAGCCTACTTCACAGTTTTGGGGAGTACTGTCCTGACTGAGTTCCACCAAAACATCAAATGCAAAATTCACTTTCTTTGTAGAACATTTCTCTTCTGTTTCTTCTCTTTTCTTACTTGCTTCGGGGAAGTTTATGGTTTGAAAAATTAAAGTGCGGATCTATTTTCATTACCAAAGGATTTGCAAAACCGAGCTGGGCCTGTCTGAGCTCACATTTGCATTTGCCATCCCTTAAGCTGATTTTCAATGCTGAGCAGCTATTTTAAATGTTTTCAAGAGGCTCCTTTTTAACTCTTTTCCTTACTCGTGTTATTTATTTCTGCAGTTTAAAAAAATTCCATTGCTGATTCTTGGTGGAAAATCCCTATGCCAGATACCAGGTGCAGTCATGGGTAACAGTATTTGCTCAGGGAATGACTGGGCAGTTGGAGCAAATATCCAAGGGGTGGCCCACCCTGAAAAGCCTGGCTGGGGAAGTGGGGTGTGGGGTGACAGCAGATCCGGAGCCTCAGAGCATTTAGATGACGTCAAAGTTTCTTTAAGGCTCAGTGTTGGTACTCAAGATATATTTGTGGAATATATGAATGGACCAAAGGAAGAAAAAACTTGTGGGCAAATTATCCATTGTTCAGTAATACTAAGTGAATAGCTTATTGGTTCCCCATTTTCTACAGGCTAGACCACATAGTCCTTCATGTGGGTGACCCTTCATAATGTGGCTCTTGCTGCCTGTCCAGGCAGACTCCCTCCCTCCCATCCTTTACATTTTGTGCTTTGCCCTGGAGTGCTGCTGAGGCTTCTTTGTGAGTTCCTACTTCATTCTTCTAGGGTGTGGCTCCTCTGGGCTCCCACTCCGCCTTGTACATACCCCATTGCAATAATGGCCATCTTGTTTTTGCATACTATAATATGATATGCTTGCTTGTCTGTCTCCCCACTAGACTAAAATTTGTTGCTTGCAGGCATCATGTCTTAATATTTCAGCCCTTTATTACATGTTTGTTGAATGAATATGTAAACTAAGAAGTATAAACTACCAGCAGGGTAGCAGAGCTGTATCTAGCCAGAAGTGCTTATGGCTTTTGAGTTGGCTCCTGGGGCAGTTAGTGGTGAGACCTGCTAACTGGTGCTAAAGAGCAAGTCAAGGAGAATTATATTCAGAAGGTCAGCCCAGTGATGATTCCAGGATCAACAGTTAGCCCCAGTCTATGTGTTTGTGAAACATTTTGGTTATGGGTGGCTTTCTGTATTTTATTTATGCCCATTTTATTTGTATAAGTTCATTGCTTTTTCAAACTTTTCTGATTCGTTTTTGGGTAATAGCTTTTACATGAATTTGTACTTGAGAACCCAGTCCTAAAAGAAAAAAAAGTGGAGGGTCTCTGGTCAATGCAGGGGCAGAGAGTGTGGAGCCTACAAAACTGGTCCCCCTTCACCTCAGGTTCCAGGGAGCACAGCTTGGATACCACTAATTTGGATTAAGGAATAAAGTGAACACATGAGAAAAACCTTTTCCTGATACATTAAGTAGGAACCCTTTGGCAACCAGGTTATATATTTACCAAACCTTTCATATGACCTGAAATTCTAACTCCCAAGTCAGTTTTTACACCTTAAAAATTGGTATTGAAATAGTCACTTAGGTTTAATTTTAGAAAACTCAGGTCAATCAATATGTATGACTTTTAAGTTAAATCCTTCCTTTGGGGATCACGGAAGCTCCTTCCAGCTCCAGTGCTCTTTGATTTTCTGATTGTGAAGGGCAAGGTGGGGAAGAAATAAACAAGGTGACTAGGTTTCAAGGGCTAGCTTTCTTGGCATGAATGAGTAATTGGAAAGCCAGCATAATCAAAGTAATTTCATCCATCATGTACAGAAAAGGAAATAGAATTCAGGTTATTAAGGTTGCATGAAACTGCTTTTTGAATGTATGTACATATTTCTTCCTAGGGGCTAGACAACGTTTCCCATTTTTATTTCTAAAAGGAGTTATGGAAAAAGACAACTGAAAATAAAACAGGAGCTGTGGTCTCAGAGCAAAGCTAGAATAACTCATTAAATAAAAGAAAAGGGTTTTAGGTTTCCCTTTTAAAAGAACAAGCTCAAAAACTAGAACATATGTTTTCAGTCCCTGAAGGGCCACCAGGCCCATGAGTCAGCAATGTCCCAATAGTCTGCCCAGGGCAGCGCCAACCTAAGAGGCAAGCAAGAACCTGAGTTCTTAACTCCTCAGACTATTGGTCTGGAGGGGGGAATCTCTTAACTTACTTTTGGGTTTCACAGTTGCCTAGGTGTGTGACCTTTTGGGGTTTGGAGAAAACAAACAAAACGGGGGAAATTGAGGAAAAGAGAATCTCTAGCCCAGGTAAGAGAGATGGAAAAAGGAGCCAGCTACATAAAGCAGAAAAGAATTAGCTTGCTAATGAGAAAGACAAGGACAGAAAAAGGAACCAGCAGAGAAAGGCTACATATCTAGACTTAGTGTCAGAAAGGAGAATTTACCCTGTGGGATAGATTAAAATATATATATATATCTAGGTTGACTTTCACTAACTCATGGAGCATTAGAGTTAAGGTATATCCAAAGCTTTGTTTACCTCATTCTTTTTAAGAATCATAAGAGGGAGGATTTTTTTTCCCATTGCTACAAATGCTCAAAAATCGCAGGAAATTTGTTTCTTTTGTTCAGAGCTGTGTCTGTAGCATCAAAAGCAGTAGCAGGTGTGCAATGAAAAATTGTCGAGTAAATGAATGAATGAATAAAATGACCTTTTATTTCTTTATTTTCCCCTTTTCATCCCCCCTTCCTCCCTCCTTCCCTTCCTTTCTTGTTTTTAAAGAAATTGGAATAAGTAGAGACAGTATACTCCTGGGAGCTATGATGCGTTCTGTGGTTATTAGGAAACAGGATCGTTGCATTTTCCCAACATTAACTAGGCCCATCAGTGTTCTGCTTCATCCATCATTATTAGTAGTTATCACTCTCTGTTACCAGCTTGTCTGATTACGGTAGCCTACCCACTTTTCTCTTACTATTTCAAATTTTCTCCTCCCCTAAATCTAAGAAGGACTGAAGATTGTCTAGAAAATAAGAACACCAAATTTGTGAAATTGTCAACTTTATTTTATATACTTTTCTAAGTCATGGCCATGGGCAGAGATGATCCTTTTTTATTAATAAAGAAAAATGAAAAGAGAGGAAAGAAAACCATAAAGGTCATTTCAGAAACATGTAATTCCATGCACAGGTGCCAATTCTCCCCCTTGCATATCCACTCGAGACGAGTGCTGGTAGCATCCTTCAAAGCCCAAGTGCATGAATTCCATGAAGTCTTTCCCAATTATTCTCATTTTAATTTTCCTTCTCTGAACAGCTATGACATTAATTTATTACTTAATCATGAATTATGGCTTACAATTCCCTAATTGATGTTTGTGGATTTATTTTCCCCAGCTATATTTTAATTTCCTTGAGGACAGAAGCCTTGCTCTTATAGTGTTAAAATATCTATCCCCCGCAGCTCCTAACATAGTGCTCTGTGTATAGAGGGTACATGCTGGTTCACCAATTTGTTCCTCACACCAAGTGTTCAGGGAGATTCCTGCCCCCACCCCTTTCCCCTGGGAGATCTTATACCAAGCAAGGACAGACGACATTCTCTGGCCTGCCAAAAACCGGTATGTACTCTCCAGTCCCCATAGCTTCCTAAGTCTGTAGGTCTTTCAATTTGTTCCTGGTGAGAAGGCAAGTAGGGGAGATTTCCCTTTTGAGAGAGGAAAATTCATATGTGAAATCACCTGACCTTCTAGCTTGGAAGTTAATATTTGGTCCTAAGTCCAGTAACCTTTTCTTCACTAACTTGTTCTTGGAGTTTTCTAAACAACAGTCACTTAGCATAAAAAAGAAAAACCTCTGAGATCCAAGAAGAAGTTGGATTATCGTTATTTAACCATTGTTATCAACAGCTATATATCTTGCATCTGTTCCCTGGGGGCTGAAATAAACCCTAGACATCTTAATTACATACGATGTCACTGTCTCTAACCCATTACATTCCACAGTGTCCCTAAACCCTGTTTAATGATACTATTTCTGGCTTTAACAGCTTTCTTCTTTCATCTTCACATTATATGTAGGTCTGCAAAAGCAGAAAACTTAAATGGCATGAGAGAGAGAAGGAGAGAAACTTGGCATTATTTCTAAAGACTGACTAGCTTTATTTGATAGACTGTTTTTAAAACAAAAGTTTCAGGTTCCCGGTGACTTTATTGTTAATACCCCAAGGGTTCATGCATGATGACATAAAAATGATAGAGCCAAAATATAATTGTGTTTGAAATTTGTTTTTTAGCTTAGTCCCTCATTTTTCTAATCTGTAGACCTCAAAATTATGAAAAAAATACCATGAATTGAATTTCTCTTGTTACTGATTTTCCTCTTCAGTTACAAGATTAAATTTTTTAAAAAAGATTTTTATTGGGGAATTGGGGGGATGGGAACAGTGCTGGGGAATAAGGGGGAAGGGGAACAGACAAGTTGCTGTTGTTTTGTTCTTCAGTCTAGTTGTGGAGGATGTTGCTTCACTGGCCCAAGTTGGCACCATCATTGCGCTCTTCCTGGGCGAGGCAGATCGGTCGCCGGCTTCTGGACGGCCGCTCACTGTGGCTGCTGGCCGCTCACGCTGGCTGTTGGCTACATACAGTAGCTCATGGCAACCCACTGCCACAGGGGCTGCAGCCTATGCCGTCGCCGGCGACTCATGGCAGCCCAGCTCCAGGTTGAGCTGTTGTTCAGCATCTTAGCTGTGGAGGGCAGTGTCACTGGCCCTCATATGTGGGATCCGAACCGGGGCCCTCTGGCATCCCAAGCGAGTTCTTAACCATCGCGCCACTTGGCCGGCCCAAGATTAAATTTTAATATAAAAAATTTGGTGTTTTCTTTTCATCGAATTTGGACTATGGTATAATAGTTATGGGGAAGTTAGTTTTTTACTTATTTGGCATAAGATACATGGAAAAAAATAGAATTTTAGAATATAAGCAGTTCTGGTTGCCTGTCAGCATCACCTGGAGAGATTTTTAAAAATATGGATACCATCCTAGAGATTCTATCCCAGTAGATCAGTGGTTTGGACCAGAAATCTGGGATTCTGACTCAGCACTGGTTTAAAGTTTATTTTGTGGGATTCCAAAAAGGTGGTATAAGATATTGGTCAGAAAGGGCCAGGTGTTTTCCTGGATCTAAGCTATCTCTTGCTTTTAACTTCAACGTTTTTGGGGCTTACATTAATGACTTAAAGCAATTATCATGCACTCTAAGTGCACAAAAGCACCTTTGTCTGGCTATTGTTAAAAATCATCACAGCTCCTGAAGGTGGTTTTTTTATATACAACCGAAGCGTAGGTAGCCATTATACTGGGAGAATTACATTTAAATTTTCTTCTAGTTTTATTTCAACAAAAATGGTCAACCCACTCTAGATAAAATAAACCTGATTTTGCCAATTGAAGTGTGAACCATTCAGGTTTTCCAAGAAACGTGATACTTTAATAAATGTTCTCTCTAAGGGCTCTCCAAAGGACACCTTGCAGAGAATGAATCTTTCTGAATTGCTCAGCTTCCCAGATAACTGAGAGCAACTCAAGACTGACACCATTTCATTCTCATTCCTGTATGCCTTTGAGCCTGGGACACTGCCTGACACACAACTGCTACTCAGGAAGGCTTTTTATGTATTTATTTTTTTAAAAGATTTTCTTAATTGGGGAATTGGGGGATGGGAACAGAGTTGGGGAATTGGGGGAAGGGGAACAGACAAGTTGCTGTTGTTTTGTTCTTCAGTCTACTTCAGTCTAGTGGAGGACGTTGCTTCACTGGCCCAAGTTGGCACCATCATTGCGCTCTTCCCGGGCGAGGCAGATCGGTCGCCGGCTTCTGGACGGCNGTGGAGGACGTTGCTTCACTGGCCCAAGTTGGCACCATCATTGCGCTCTTCCCGGGCGAGGCAGATCAGTCGCCGGCTTCTGGACGGCCGCTCACGGCGGCTGCTGGCCGCTCACGGCGGCTGCTGGCCGCTCACGCTGGCTGCTGGCTACACACGGTGGCCATGGCAACCCACTGCCACGGGGCTGCAGCCTACGCTGTCGCCGGTGACTCATGGCAGCCCAGCTCCAAGTTGAGCTGTTGTTCAGCATCTTAGCTGTAGAGGGCAGTGTCACCGGCCCTCATATGTGGGATCTGAACTGGGGCCCTCTGGCGTCCCAAGCCAGCTCTTAACCAATGCGCCACTCTGCCGGCCCAAGAAGGCTTTTTAAAGACTAAATGGATCCAGCCATAGTCTCCTCTTATTATTAGTGTATATTATGAATGTCTTGGCCTTTTTAGACTGTACCAAATATAATTTTTTAAATAATATTTTTATTTTTCGGTTACAGTTGACGTGCAATATTATATTAGTTATAGGTGTGCAACATAGTGATTAGGCATTTATATAATTTACATAAGAGGTGATCACTCCAATAAATTTAGTACCCACCTGACACCATTACCAAGTGTAACTTAACTTTTTTATGATGGCTTAGGCCATCACTCTGAACTCTAGTGCCCTCAGGGGTCTCTTGTGGTATATAGAATGTTTTTATTCTGCACTAAATGATCCTAAGCTGCTGTGATTTTTACTTCTTTTGTTTGCTTTCTACAGTTATTTCCCCCCCTGTTTCCATCCTTGCTTTTAAGTTATCAGCTGTCACTCGATTGCAGTTATTGATATGCCTCGTCTAGTCCTCTTCTTTTAATTTGCTGTTCTTTTTAGGCTGTTCATTTGGAAACCATATCACTAAGCCTGTTAGAATTTCTGAAGAGGGAGACTAGGGGCAGAGTCATGACCCCATGAAACCTTTTTTGGTAAACTTCATAAATGAGGCCGGGATCTGTGGTATAGAGATGTTGACTGCTCAGAGGTCTCTTTCATTGGTTTCTTGGTTCTCAGTTGTTTTCCAGTAAAGCAAGTGCCAAGTAAACAAAGTGACACTGTGTCTTTAAAGAGAAGTAAGACTCCCTTTTTCTGCATTTCAATTTGTTGTACTTCTTGATACTTAGAGATGGTGGGCAAGCATTTTCTGTCTCCATGCTTCTCCTTTCAGAGGAATTAGATTGAAGTAAACAGGAACCTGACAAAGCAGTTCAGGGTTAGTTTGGGGTCCTGACTAAAGTAAAGGTTCAGTCTCCCTAGGGCCAAACAGGTAAAAAGGGTTGGCCCCTATACATTCAAGCCTTTCTGAAGCAGAGTGGGATGGAAGGGGAGAATTTTTAACCCTGTGAGGAAAACAAGGCAGACATTTTACTCTCATTTATTACTCTCATTTTATAGATGAGGAAAATAAAATATGTGCTAGAATATAAAGTTGCTGCTGCAACTCAACCTTTAACTTTGCTAACATTGAATTTCCCTCATCTTATAAATTGCCTTATCTCATGGGCATTCTCAGCTCTCCTCTTGCGTGTTGGCATTCAAGACTGTTGTTGAGCATATGCTCAACAGTTAAAAAGACTTCCCCTTTCTGTCTGGCCCCCTCAGATTTGGACACTGGAGTTTGGCCCTTTTACCCAGGCTTGAGTCTTGGCTTTCCTTTGATCCTGATGTCCTACTGGGTTCTAGACATGGCCACCTGAATGCCCTACAGATATAGCAAGTTCAACATGTCCAAAATAGAACTGTTTATCTATCACTCCCAGTCAGTAACTTCAGAGTCACCTTGTCACTCCCACCAACTCAAAGTCTACTTCTTGTCAATTCACTCTCCTGAATATGCTACTTACTTGTCTCTTGCTAGCTATAACTTTTTTGTAATATTCCTGCATAACAATCACCCCAAATTTAGGAGCTTAAGACAATGCACATTTAGTATCTCACAGTTTATGTGGCTCGGGATTCCAGGCATGGTTTGATGGCTCCCAGCTCCCAGGGCCCCTGCAGGCCCTCACCATGAAGTCCTCTCATAGCAGAGTAGCTGGCTTCTTTAAGACCAGCAGGAGATTCCATGTTGGTTCTAGTCTCTGACCTCTCAATATTCTTTCAAGGGCTTACCTGATTACGTTGGGTCCATCTAGGATAACTTCCCTTTTGATTAACTCACAGTCAACTGATTAGGGACTTCCCTCACATCTTCAACATTCCTTCATGTTTGCCATATCACAGAAGTGAAACCCATTCAAGGGGAGGGGATGGCACACTGCGTGTGCAGCAGGGAGTAGGAGCCTCGGCGTTGTCCCAGTATTCTCTCCCACAATATCTCATTCTCTGTGTCCTGAATAGTGCAGCCCCTCTCATGTAAATCTTACTGCCTCTCCCTATTTTAGTCTATCTAGCCTCAAGTTTATTTTCTACACTATTAGCACAGTAATCTTTCCAAGGGATAAATTTGATCAAATACTTATCCAATTCAATTCTTCAGAGGTTTGCCAAAAAGAAAGAAAGAAAGGAAGGCAAGAAGGAAGGAAGGAAGGAAGGAAGGAAGGAAGGAAGGAAGGAAGGAAGGAAGGAAGGAAGGAAGGAAGGGAGAAAATAAAAGAAAAAAATAAAACCAGGATAAAGCGAATTTTTATGTGGTATATAAGATCAAACCCTGACTACTTTCCAGTCTCATCTCTTGCTTCTCTCTCTTATAAAAGCAAACAAACATATATGTCCCTGAACACACAGTACTTTTTGTTTTATTTCTCTAAGCCTTTGAATTGGCTGTTCCTCTACTTTTTTGCCATTCCATCCTGTAACATGCACAATGATGGTCTGATTAGTAAAATGCAACTCATTTTCCAACTATTATCTCCTCAGTGACATTTTACAGACTCGGCTGTTTTTTTCTGGGCTCCAGCTGCATTTCCTGCTCATCTCCACTAGTGCTGTCCTCTCTGGGGCTGAAGGAGTCAAAAGCTATCTGTGATCTGGTGGTAGAGACCCCAGAGAAATGTGTTGGCATCGAGGCTAAGAAACCTCCTGAGAAAAAAAATGTCAAACTCTGTCCTCTCTCAATATTCAGGCAGGTCTGGTGATGTCTGCACAGCTGGCGGGCTGGCCTGGCTCAAGGCCTTTTCAAGGAGGTCAAGGAGCTCTTAGGAGGCTTGGCTTTGTCTCCTGGACAAATGCACAGTGGCCTTATTTCGATGGGTCCAAATCCTATGGGTGTGTAAAGGAAGACTACAAATGCTACTTCATTAACTTCTGTAAAATTCCTATAGGACCCACAATGTGGTAGAACACAAACAAGAGAGGGTTGTTTCCTCTTATTCTGCTACAGGTAATAGGCTGGCCTTGGTACCAAGAAGATTCTGGATGAGGGAAATGGGGCGAGGGTAATAGAGGTGTCGGGGAGTGGTGTGCCCTACCATGGCCACAAGAGCAGCTCAGGCAGCACTGCAGGGGAGACTGGTTCCCAGAGGAGGGGTGGCAGCAGTGGTGCCCGATAGGAGAGGAATTGCCTGGGGCCTCTATGAAATGACTGAAGGAGGTTTTATGCTGGGCAGCCTCTGTGATGAAGCACACAGTCAAGCAGGGGAAATTTTGTTACATACAAATTCTCATTTTGAACAGTGATTATTGTCAGGTTTGTCTCTTCACTAGACAATTTAACTTTTTAGGATAGGCCCTGAATCCCCACTGTTTGGTGTTCCTGAAATGTAACAAATACGGAAATGGATGAGTGAATGACTCCTCACCACATGGAACAGTTTTTTTCACTCTCAGGAGCAGCAGATGTGTTGACCTTTGAAAACTGATTGGGCATGGGTATTCAGTATCAGGTGAAAGCCTTTGAGAGGTCTATTGGGTTGTCTGTTGTAAAATTTAAAAATTGTCAAACCAAAGTATGTATTCATGAGTTCCTGGTAGGAAATAATTTATGTCTGGTTCAGAGATGCTTAACATCACTTGTCTGGCAGCTTATCCAATGGAGTCTTCTGTTTCTCCTATTTCCTAAAGAGTGCATATTAGGCCACTGGAGGTGAGAAGAGTGGACAATGTGGTGCGTAATTTCAAAGTGGTTTTAGTTGATTTGAAAGCTACTAGCACAGATAATCTCCAGGGCCCAGTTTGTGCTTCATATGTCCCTAGCAGCTGTATCAAATTGATCCTATTTGACCATATAACTTGGAATCTCCAGCCTGTTCTATTCCTCCCTAGGGGGAGAAAAACAAAAAGGGAAAAGATTCTTCTTATTGGACTCAAAGTTTGCAAGATTACAGATGTGAGCAGGAGCTCAGGACTGGATGTACAGAGACACTGGTCAGCAAAATTGTACATGATGAAATGGCTGGTTCCAGTGTAATTCCATTTGTCTCATTTTTTTTTGTAGAAACAATTAGAAAATTCAAATGCTATATTCATAAATTGCATTTGGGACTTAATGGTGGTATTTGCTCCCCAACTGGAATGCCTCTGTGAGTTGCCCTCTAATTCCCATTTATTTTTCCTTTAAGCTCGAGCCTAATTCACATGTGGATCAGAATAAAAGCATTTTGTGCAATCTTTTAACTGTTAAGTTTGCCATCCATAGAGGTCTTGGGGTCCCAATAGAATGCCACTCTTTTTGACTACTAATGTAAAAAAAAAAAAAGGAGCTCTTAGGAACTGTGGCAAAATGGCTAACATGAATGTATCTGTTCTTTTAAAAATATATGTATTTCAGTGATAGTCATCTTGCTCTTGACTTAGGTTATTTAATTTTTGATGTTGAATTAAATCTTCCAGTGATTGTCTTGAAGCACATAATTGTATTTTTCACATGTGTTTATATCAAAATAACATTATTTCCTAAATTTTGTGAATTAGATACAAAGGTACTGGGAAATTTATTTACAAAACACAAGATACAGTTGGGGATTTGAATGTACAATCATCTGCCCATTATTGTATTGTAGAGACAATAAACATTCTTTTGTTACCCAAGATATTGGAACACTTCATACTTAGGAGAAGTTATTTTTATTTTATTTATTTATTTTTGCCATGCTTCTTTGTTTGAAGAATTGAGTTGGTTGTTGGTGTTTATGAGATACTTGAATTCATTTCAGGACTATGTACTGATAGCTGCTCTCACCTAGAATTGGTCCAAGTGAACTTGGGTTCGTTGAATTCTTTTGGCTCAAACAGGGAAAGTTTCCAGAATTTAGATCCAGTCGGGGTCACATCATTGAAATGACCAAGAGAAAGTAGCAGGTGACTCCTACATAATTAAGACTAAACACTTATTTGTCAGTTATATACCTAAAATGGAAGACGCCAATAAGTAGCTGTTGAGAATTCACAACATGTCAGGTACTGAGGTTATACACACTATCCTCCTTCAGGAATCCAAAATATGCTGAAATTTGCATTCATATTCACAAGGCTATATGTCACATGTGAACATTACCCACCCCCATACATTCATATATCAGTGAGAAGAATATGACCCTTGGCATTAAACAAATAGGGATTCAAATCCTCACTTGTTATTTATTAAGAATTACCTTTGTTAAGTCATTTTATCAACGTAAGGCCCTTTCTCCTTATTTGAATGATATAATGAGGACAATAAATACCTTTCTGGTTGTTGTAAGGTTTAGAGATAATGTGTATAAAATACCTTATATAGAGCCTGACCTGTATGGAAACTTAACTGATTATCATATATAAATATGTTTCAAGTGGGGCTTCACCATTCCAAGTAGGTTGAGAACACAGATCTACATCGTTTATGATAGCGAATATTGTCAGAGCCATTGTTGCAAGCATACAGCTTAATGAAAATTTTCCGCAACAGTGTTCTTACAGAAGCAGCCACAGCCCAGCAAGCCAGGCAAGTCCTCCTTAGATGATCCTCCATTCCTTGAAAGATGAGCCGTTTTGGCTGCTCGAGGTGCCAACATTAATTTATATGTTTTCCCTGGGAATGTGTGCTCTGTATCACCACAAATCTGCGCACACCAGCCTTGCGGAGGAGAAAGCTGTGTGGCTGGCTGTTCTCTGGGAGGGTAGGCTGGCTGAATCTCGCCAAAGGCACGTCTCGCTTGGGAAGGAGCAGAGGACGTTACCCGATCCTTTTTGTCAACACAGTGGGAGTTATCTGAATTTCATTTGGGTATTAACTGCTGTGTGAGTTGGGTTTCTCTCTGTTAGAGGAGCTGATGTTATTGGATTAAAACCACAGTTGTTGGGAAGCATTTAAGACTCCATGGGGGATTTCTCCATCAAAGAGCAGGGTCAGAATTTTGTTTTTTCTTTTTTCTAGTAACCCTACTTGCCCAGAGATTCCTGTTTTCCAGGTAACTATATCACTTAGCTGGAGATGAAGGAGAAGCAGAATTGCTTTATTACCAAGGTGGCAGACTAGTCAGCTTGGACATTGTCCAGAGCTCAATTTGGCTCTCAGTTGTAGGACTGGAACCACAGCCTATGTGAGGACACAGAATTCAGTTTTAGGACAGAATTTTATGAGCAATAAACTCCAGGTAAAGCCACCCATTCTTATGTTTGGTCAAAAGGCCATCTTATGAGCATGAACTCATTCCCAGATCCTCCTGTGGTTTAGAGTCGCGGTACATTTTATCTTTTTATACAGATCCTGGCAGCCTTGGCATGTCCCGAGCACTGTCTTCCTTTAGGTGGAAGCCTGCGGCCATTGCCAGCACCACTGGGAAGTGCAGCTTGGCATTCACTGGCCTACTGGCCCAAGAACCCAAAAGCCTGGGTTCTAACCCCAAACCTCGTCTGCCAGTGCTCAGTGAACAAATGTATCCGGTGAAGAGAAATGCATTAGGATGCCTTGAAAGTTTAGCATCTGCTCCTCTTTGGCTCCTGCTGTGTTAGAAAAATATTCGGAAGTTTCTATTGGATTTGGATAAGACAGCAATGGCATATTTTCCGCATCTCCGGAAGCCCACACCCCACTTGGGGAGCTTCATTTACATGCACATTGAATGCCGTCTGACTGCCTCGGACTGGACCTTTGAGCAGATCCGATGGGATCGCGCTTGCATGTAAATGAAGCTCCCTTAGCTGCCTCCATCCAAACAGGCAGAGAGCAGGCTTTTCTCGAAACTTGTTACTGCGACAGTCTCAAACTAGACACCACAATAAGGAATTTTTTCCCCCTTGCTTGTGTGTGTGCCAGGAGGACACCACATAACTTGTTTTTCCAGACTGAGGTAATTTATTTAAACATGGATTATTTGAAAAAAAAAATGGGAAGGGATACAGGGCTTGATTTTAATCCCTGCTAACATAGAGAAAAGAATGCTCGTGTCACAACTCAGTGAGTGTAAAAATTAAAAAAGGCTGAGACTATTGTTTGAAAACAGGCAAAATAATTAAAATTATTATGGAATAATCACATATCACACAACAGCCTCCCACTCTTACGAGCAACAATCCAAAACAGCTCCTCCAAAGCGGGCCCAAGGGCAGAGGTTCTGTATATCATTCAAAGACCATCTGTCGTGCAATTCCTGTAGCGCCTTTGCACTATTCTGAGGGCAGGCTGAAATTTAGTCCTGGCAGTTCTCTTTCCATTTGCTAACAAACAGCAGTGATGGCAGATAAATATGGCAAACAATAGGCGTTTGTAATGAACTGGAAAGGGATGGGGAGTTTTGGAAGCAGCACCAAAATCAGAAGTTTTGGGTCCTGTGCTGGGCCCCGGAGACCCCCAGGGCCTGTTCTTGCCATGTGGCAGCTCAGACAGACATCTGCAGGCTGAGGGCTGAGCGAGGCTTCCATGCACTCAGCCAGCCTGCTAAAAGCCTGATTTAACTAAAGTTCTTTTTTCTTAAAAAAATTAATAATCACAAGGACTCAAAGCTAGTATTCATTCATTCATTCATTCATTCATTCATTCATTCATTCATTCATTTTCACTCCAGGAAATCAAACATTGCAAATAGTTTCAAAAACTGACTTTTTAATGTGCAATCTTAACTTTTATTTGGAGGCCATGACTTGTTCCCCCCATAACTCCCCTCACTTGTATGTACTTGTATACTGTCTGATTTTGTTGTTTTATAGAGCCTGTTAGAGCATAATCTTGGTGATTACATTCATATGGTATTTATTTTCATTGTTTTAGAAGTACACATTTGAGATTTGATAGATCTTTAATGAGGGAGGCCAAGATATTATTATATCAGTCTTTAATAATTATTGTGTAAATTCACAAATTAGTAATATCTGAAGAATTCTAAAGCTGTTGTTTTTAATGTTCACAGCAATCTAGAATTCTGACCCAAATCCTCTTTAAAATCATTTGTTGGGTACTTTTCTGTGAACCATATCTATAGACACAAAGGCCTCACAGGCTCATATATACCCAGCTGTCCCTACCCTGTTTCTACCTTCTTTCTTTCCTCTCTCTCTCTCTCTCTCTCTCTCTCTCTCTCTCTCTCTCTCTCACACACACACACACACACACACACACACGCACACACACACAGAATTCATTAGTCAGAAGTCTCTGTAAGATTTCATGGCAGGTTCAAGAATGGATCACATAACGAATAGAACAGTGTTATTTGCATTAGGCACAGAACTGAATTTCTAATAATTTTAATTTCTAGTTGGAGTAATAAAAGGGTTGTGCCAGCTCATCTTGTAAAATTAGCACTTCATGCTAAGGAGGACACCTGTTTATGTTGATAAAGAACCCAGGTAGACCTTAAATAGCAAGGCTATCCTAGACACATGATGTGGGCTCTGGGAGAAGTGACATTGGTGTAGTTTGCAGTTCAGGCCATTAACAGGAACTGCAATGGGGTGGGTGTGGAGGAATTAAGAGGCAAATCCCAGTCCTCCATTACTGAAATCATTAAAAAGCCAGGAGCTGATATGGGGTGCACTTCCAGCACTGCCTCCGACTTTGGTTCTTACCAGCAGTCCTGCCAGAGTGGTGTCTCAGCTCCAGTTGCTGAAGCCCTAATGACACGCATATTGTGAATCAAGCAGGTTTTTCTTTCTACCAGAACTTTTCAGTGAGCATGGTCTTAAAGTCTAAACAACTGAAGTGATTAAAAAGAAAAATTCCCCTTAGAAGCCAAGCATTTTAGAGCTGCATGGAACTTTTGGGGATTATTTACTTTATAGTTGGGGCAAACTGAAACTTTGAAAAGTTACATGGTTTTCCCAGAATCATTCAGTAGAGGATTATATTTGGGGCTTTCCAACCCTAGGTAGGTGCTTTTTGAAACACTGCACTATCCCTTGAGGTCTTGGTGGCATAGGTCACTGAGTCACACTGTGCTTGGTCATTTAAAGTAATGTACTAACCAATTTGTGGAATCATGGGATCGGAAGTTTGAAACCCCTAGCTTTAAACCAATAAAGTAAAACCTTGGATTGCGAGTAACGTGGTTTGCGAGTGTTCTACAAGACGAGCAAACATTTCTAATACATTTTAACGTGGTAAACGAGCGATGTCTTGCAATACGAGTCATTTATTTCTGAAATGAATTATGCTCACAAACCAAGGTATCACTGTACATGCCAGTATTTCAATATTATAGCAGACAACCTAGATTTCTCTTTAGTCTTTGTGAATTAATTACCAAGATTTATTATGTCTCCAGTCACTCTGAGTTTGTATCATTTTAGTAGATTCTGCAGATTTCTGATTTATCTACCTACTTGATTATTGGCAAATAACTATAATTCATGTTACCTGACTCCTAGAACAGTTTCTTTTCCCCCCTACCACTCCAATATCTGTTTTTTTCCCCCCAAAGGATGAGGAAAATCCTGTCAGTTAGTATGGGATAATTTTGCCACATGTGATTTCTTCCCCATCCAGTGGTGTGCTGGTGCCAGACCATTGCAGCTCACGAGAGCCAGTTTTTGTTAGGAATTTTGAATGTCAGTTGTTAAATTGTTGGCAGCTTTAAATTGGCTACAGTGAAGCATTTACACCACAGAAATTCACAAACATTACAAGTCAGGGCACTCCCTCCCCAGAGCTGATTGTTCAACATTTACTAGTATATGACTGCCTATATCCTTATCTTCCTATCTTTTTTAAGACCAATAGGTGAATTAAAAGAAAGGTTAGAGTTCAGTACTTCTACTGCTGGGGAATGCCCAATGAGACAAAGACAAACAACTTTATAGCAAATCTATGCTAACCAAACTATAGTCTGACAGCATTATCGTTTTTATTTACTGGTACTAATAGTGGTGACTAAATTGGATATGCGTAGAAATACTTATTTTTAGATCTTTTTAGAATTGTCTTGCTACTAATATATTCAGTATTTCACAATACCTGAAATGTATCTATGTATGCTACCAGAAAGGAATTCATTTAGACTACTGAATAAATTCACCACATCTCCATAAAATGTCTGTGGGTTTTACGCTCTCCTTTCAGATGAGGAAATGAATGTTCTGGGTTACGTTAGCTCTTACGAAGAGTAATAGCTAAACTGAATATGTCATTAAAATTCAACCAATTCAAAATACACTTATCAATGGCCTATTATGTTTAAGGCACTGGACAATAAGAGCCCAAGTAAATTAACAATATTAGGAATAGCCCATGTCCTCGAATTTTTTTTCAAATTCAAAACAAATTCATGTACATTTATCTCCTTCACAATGAAGGCTGAGTATGTTGGCTACCCATTCACAAGCTCTCAAGTTATCATGATTTCCTTTCCTCCGTCCTCTTCAGACTCTTCAAAACAAATGAGAAAGGAAGTATTCTATGTTCTTAAGCCAGAGTCGAGAAGATTAAATAGCATTGGGTGGCAGCTGGTCAGTTTACCAGACAGTTCTAATGTTCCCGAAAAGAGAGTGGAGATTTTCCATTCTGTCCTGTGAGTTGGCCCATGCGTCCAGGGCAAGTGCAAGTTTAGTCTCTGCCAGGCAGAAGTAAAACTGGAATGCATGCTGAAAGCAGATGCTGCGAAAAATCAAACAGGGATTTGGACTACTCTGGGAGCTCCTGGATGGTGAAGTCAGGACACTGAATAGAAGGTTTAAAAAAATCAACACCAGGTCAACTACTGAGTCACCACACGTGGTTAGTAAATTTGCCATTCCTTGAAAACGTATGCGTGCATCATTGGATTATATTTTATCTCATGATCTTTCCTCGTCTGTCCTCCAATTTCAATTCGAGTGACTAGAACAGGTTATCTGAGCACAACTTTTTCTTAAAGAGATAAAAATAGCGAAAATCCTAACTGTTGGCAATGTTTTGCACTGGAAAACATAGAGCCAAAGTAGAGAACTAAATTTTAGTTCTACTGCTGTTATTGCTGGACCAGCCCCATGACACTGGGCAAATGACACCCAATCACTTAAAGCCTCAGTGAACTCACCTTTAAAGGAGATTAAAATGAGATGATCTGTATATATGACAGGCTGGTACTTCTTTAGTACAAACATTTAGAGTCCCCTTACCGCCCTCCTGCCCCACATCCCCCCCATACACACACACACACATTTTCTCCATATAACTTACTTACTCTTACTTCTCCCACACTTCTGGTAATATTCTAAATGAAGTGCTCTTTCTTTATAGCCGTGATGCTTAAACATGCTCTCCAGACCAACCACACCAACAGCACTTAGGAACTTGGTAGACATGCAGCTCCCAGGCTTGATCCTAGATCTGCTGAATCAGAAACTTCTTAGGTGGAGCCCAGCAACCTGTGTTCTGACAAGGCTTCCGGGTGATTCTGATACTCTTTTCGAGTCAGATTCAGGGGTGCATATGAGGAGTAGAATGGTAAGTGTGCAGAGCAGCTCTCTCAAAATCCTTTTGGCAATCAAGTCCAAAGTTCTCTCAAAACCCAAGCATCTTCATCTGGTAGGCCAGTTTGCAAAAGTGAAGAGAGTGATATTATTACTGTTAGTAGTAAAAGCAATAATAATGTGTATAGTGCTTTTTGCATTTCAGTGTTTTTTTTCCATATTTTCTCATTTGAGACTTGGAGCTCGCAGCTAGAATGCTGATGATGAGAGGCTGTGATACTCTGTGTGGGGGCCTAGCAACTTAATAGACTCATTTCCATTCAAGGAGAAATGTGGTCCCTGCTCCAAGGCCACATTCTCTGGAGTGTGGTGATGGGAAAACTGCTCTAGTGCCACATGCGGACTCTGCTACTCTCTCAGATTTGGATCAATGATCTTTTCTGGGGAATTGTGGATCCAGCAGACTAATAATCACATATCTCAACCAATGACAGATACCGCAAGGGAAATAATTTTCACATTTAAGTCACCCAAGTCCATGACCAAACAAGTTACAAGTGTAGATGGAAAAACTCTTGTTTCTGTAGCTCATGGGTGAGAGGAGCCTGCTGACTGGGAATTACTTACTCCGAAAGTCAGAAGGGGCTGCAGAATCGTGTGACATACGGCCCTCGGGCCACTCACTCCTTTGATTGGCAGGTCACACTCTCTGGTTCTTTGACTAAGGCCTGTCACAGTTGAAAAGACAGCTAGTGAAATGGTTTTCACTTCACTGAGGGCCATGCCACAGGTCACCCAATGCTGCCACCCTAACAGTGAAATACTGTGATGTGTCTCGGTTAAGGACAATGCTTAGAGTAGTTTTGCCAGCTACATGCTGCTGCTGGATGAAATGGTTGCCACACAGACTAATGGAAAGATGAGGAAATATTGTAACCTATGCATATTTGCTAAAGCTGACAAAATGATGTTTTATTTATGAACATGCTTATACAGAAGTTAGAGTCATATCTTAGTATGTGTAAGAAATAAGTGTGTCCAAAATAGTTTGTTTTGGATATGAATTAATAAATAAATAAGAAAAATACCTCATTAACATCCTGATTTAGCAGGAAATTTATAAGGAGGATCTAGAAAATCAAGAGTGTCTTTCAGGGGGATAGATTTGATCTGATTTGATAGAATCTGAAGTACATTTGGCAGCAAACCTCGGCAGAGTTTCTCAGGCTTGTACACATCACACCAGAGCATATATTCATTAATGCAAATACATATTTAATTTTCCTTAAAATGAAATTATATAGCATTTAGAAATGAATAAATGCATAACCTTTGGGATTGTTCATGGTGACATCTCTCAGTTGTTTTTGTGCGCGCATGCATGCGTGCGTGTGTGTGTGTGTGTGTNAGAGAGAGAGAGAGAGAGAGAGAGAGAGAGAGAGAGAGAGGGAGGGAGAGAGAGAGAGAGAGAGAGAGGCAAGTTTCATCAGTGATGGTCTTCTACGATTCGGGAAAAGAATATGGATTATTCTTCAGATAATTCAATGTTACTACTTGATAGAAGTTGAATCACAAGGAGTCTGTGTGCATTTTTCTTAAGCAACACTTCCTTTCCCTCTTTCTGTTTTTTTTTTAATTTTCTTTCCTTTCTTTATTAAAAAACCCATAATCTTGAATTGGCGCTCAAATTTATTTTGGGATGTGATTAGAAAAACAGAAAATAGCATCAAATCTGATAACATTGTGAAACATACCTTTAAAGGGATTAAAAAATCTAAACCACATAAGTGTAAGTATCTCGCTTTAAAATCTTCATTTTATCCTATTTCAGAGGGCTCATTGATTTTTGAGTCTCGTCCTTGATGCAGCTGTCAAGATCAGGAGATACTGCAAGTTTGTTCATCGGTGGAAGGGAGGTTCATGGGATGGCTAAGGAGCAAATTGCACTGAGAAAAGTGTATATTCTGTCAAAATAAAATAATTCTGTGGAAATGGGTATCTGTCCCATTGTCTTCACCTTTTATGCCTGTCAGGTTTTTTGTTTTTTTGTTTGTTTTTAAAGTTTTCAACTGTTTCTATTTTTTTCTTTCTCACAATTACAACAAAAAAATGAGCTTTGACTTCAATGTTTTTAACTTTCTGGGTTGTCTATATGATACTTAAAGATCAAATACTGGATAGTGTCCACCTGTTAAAAAACAGTTGGCAAGTTAAGAAAGCAGAGTGCTTTTTATTCTTTATAATCAAAGCTAGTTAGTTATTTCTGCTTTTATTATTCCAGTGAAAATAATTTGAATTTTCATAAATAGATTTAACTTTAATTCCTATTGTGGTTCACACTACAGACCCTGGCTCATTTAGTGTTTTCTTATAGTGAGACATTTTTTTTAACTTAAAGTAACAAATGATCTCCCTCCGCCCTAAAAGTTTAAACAAAATATACAATTTGTGAATGATTGTTTCTTGACATGGACAATTATTATCTAGTGTTTGATGATATCTACTAATTTATAGGGTTTGTAACCATCTGAAATCTACCCCCCTCCCTTTAGATAAATGAGTGGTCTTTGTTCAGCACATCCTCTGCTTGCTGTCTGCCCACCTGGTTTTTTAGTAGCTCTTTTCCTTGATGTTCAATCTAAGCTACACTTTCTCAGGCATTTTGGTTTGGGCTGTGTACACGTGCAGTCAAATGACAAAAAAGTTAAATATCTTCCCATCAAGTAAGCAAATGCCCCAGCTAGCTTACTGAGTTAATTTGTTTTCTTTAACAAACTGAATTCTATCAGAGTGCTTGTGCCCGTGGATACAGTCTGACTGTAGGACATCAGAGGGAAAATGTGTCTGTACATCTAAGAGATATATGTTACCTTGATCCTGAGTTCAATTATTGAAATTGTGGCCTGTTCTGTCTTTCCACCATGAAACTGTGTTCCAAAAGGGAACAGACTGGGGTAGGTAGAGAATTCCATCATATGCCTTTTTGGCTTTCATTCAATTAGCAAGCAGGCTGCTTATGTCCATTTCTACTGTGGAGTTCACATGGAAGATTAGATATGCACTTTGAAGCATCTTAGAAAGTTGTATACAAGACACTCTAGTTTTTTCACACTCCGGGGCATATTTGGTTCTGGATTTCTAAGTAAATTGGGATAAGTTGAACAGCTTTGGTCTAGTGGGTGGTGTTAAATAAAAATTATTAGCAATTCCTGGCTTGTATTAATTTCAAGCATTAAAAACTCTATCAGCCTTTACTTTCTGATTATGTTTAGCCATTCTAGCTTTTGGTGAATAACATGCTAGTCTTCCAAATTCTGACCTAGTTCCTGGGATAGCTAATGATATCTATTTTCCCCCCCTTTGAAAGATCTTTTTGAGGAACAGTATATAAATATGCATTTTAAAATATTTTTCTTACTACAGAATTAAAGTTTATTATAGAAAATATAGATCCACAAAAAAAGACAATAATAATTACCTTTAACTTCACCTTCTACAGATAAGCACTCTTAATATTTTGAGGGATTTACCTCTAGACATTTCCCCTTACGCATATAAAAATCTAATATCCTTTTCTCATCGGAGCTGAAAGGGTTAAAAGGGAAAGAGGATTATTTTACTTCTTGCTTACATTTTCAGTTCCCTCAAGGTCCCCTCTTTAACAGACTGTCTCTGGAGTGATTCAGGATGCTGAAGCAGTTGATCACTGAATAAATCTTCCCTGACTCTGAAAATGTTACAGTATTATGCAGCGCACACAACGCAGGTTGCAGCTGAGCTGCTCTGTGGCCAGAGATGATCTCTGGGTAAAGAAACTGCCTGGAATTACCCAGGGGAGTTTGCATTTCAGAAGCGAAATCATGAGCGTAGAAATGGAGTTGAGTGACTTGCTCAAGATTTGGGCCATATAAACACTAAGCATTGGCTGGGGGAGCGGAAGATAAAAGAAATCTCAGTATCTTTGGATTCAAGGGAGAGAAGGACACCTTATACATGTCACCCATTAGAGACCCCTAGAAATGGGCCATTTCAAATACATCACCAAACTGATGGCAGGATGGAATGTCCTGGAAGCCCCATTTCTCTTGGAGCCACTGTGAACAAGAAAGCCATGTAGCATGAGGTAATGTCTGCTGCGGAGCCTTGAAGAGCTGTAGATGTCAGCCTGTCCTTTGTGCTGTTATTGGGATGTGGGAGATGGGGGAGGAATACTTCAGAATAAATTCTCCTAGAGCTCTGTTTCCTCAGCATTTGGACAGTGAGAAATCAGTTTTTACACTTGTATTTAAAGGAATATTTACATATCATTCTGACCATCAGAATCATTTTGAAACACATCCCTCCAAACTCTGAGCTATTTGTCTTATTCAATTTTGTGTTTCTAGTGCTGAGGCAAGTGTTTGAAACATCTTAGGTGTCCCATAAAAATTTACTGAACGAAGAAATGAGTGGAACATGTGTAGCTTACAATGATTTAGGATTAGCTCTAATTTGTGAAGAGCATGGCCACTCACAGCAGAAAATAATTTTGTGTACCATTTCTTCTTCACGTACCAACCAACAACAGTAAATCCTTGAGACATGGGTGGTATGGTATATGGCAGTCCACAGAGATTGTAAGCTGTCAGCCTCAATTCAGTATACAGATGTGTTTTCCAGAGGTGTGAGGTAGGGGAAAGGGTGGCAGAAGCGCCTCACAGTATTCAAACAATTTTCAGTGTAAATACCTTTGGATGGAATATTTATTTTCTTACACAAACACTTCTGTTAAAAGATATCGTTCCATACACACATTTCTTTGCCTTGCTTGTGAGGCATTTGAACTTGAGGCCCTTGGTGTGGTGAAAATCTTTCCCATATACCAAATGTACTGAATCTGACTCTCTAGGGAGAGGGGAGTCAGGAATTCATAATATAAAGAAAGTTCTCCTGATGATTCGAATACAGGTGTTCTGCACACAGGCATTTGGAAACCAGTGGTATGGAGGAAGGTATACTGACTTTTCCCTTTTTCTATAATTTATGTGAACCATTGCATCTTAATGTCCAATTACTATGCAGTGTCATAACAATTACCACATGTATGTTGTTAAATGTGTGCCTGATTAACTTTATTACAGGTTGTCTCTGAAATAGTAGTAACTGTACCTCCATGGGGTCTCTCTCAGTTTTCAGAGATTTTTACAAGCAGAATGTTAGAAACATGAAAGGGAGCACAGTTTAGGGCCAAACTTCAGCATTATGGCTTTCATAGGTTTTTACATGTATATCTGTGTGGAAAGTTGAGCTGGAAATGGTTTGTCATCATTTTTTAAAAAATTATTTTTTAAAGTGATAGAATATTGTCATCACTTTCATGGCACTTGGATTTTTTTGTGATGAATTTGGGAGAAAGGAAAGCGATGCTCTAAAAGTACTCGTATGCAGAATAAGCAAAATTCTGTTGTTATGTTGGCAGTCCCCCCTTTTCTAGGATGTTGATCTAATTTCAAGACATATTCCAGTGTCTGTCACCCTCGTTGGTGATTATTGGGCATGGCCAAGAAAGCTTGACCCAGAAGTCATATTGAATTCCAAGATCCACTCCAAGGAAAGAAAGAACATTTTGTTCAGGGCAGACTCTGCAAATAACCAATATGCCCCTTCTTCTATTATAGGCCTTTACTACACCAGAAATTGCTGGGCACTTGTTTATACACACGCCAGATATGACCCTTTCTGATAATGGTCTTGGAGTCACATTGTAGCAAGTTACCACCATCTTGTGTCATTCCAAGAAAAAAAGAGAAAAAAAAAAAGGCAAGCTGAAAACAATAGTATGAATAAAATAAGTGTGCCAAGAAGCAAATTTCTGGAGACGATTCATTATTTTAAATAACTATTGAGAATGGTGGATGGACAAGAAAGGCACTGTCCTGAGTGCCACAGGGGACAGATAGGACTTGGCCGTCACCTTCAGGAGTTCACAATTTGTTAAGCTTCTCCTGGGTCCAGCTATTGCCCGGTAATAGTTGGAACCTCTCTTCCTGAATTACTCAGCCACTCGCTGATACTCAGCCCCCTATGGTTTAGTGAAGAGCTGGCACTCCAACAAAAAGGAATATGTCCTGCTCTAGTTTCCTTTTCACCTTGAGTGACCTCAAGGGAGGCAGTGATACTTGTGGGTATTGCAGGTTTTGGTGCTCAGGCCCACCTCTCGTCACATTCCAGCCTTAACAACTTTCGATGCAATCCTGGACATGTTGTTGCTGCCCTACAGCATTTGTTTCTACAGGTGATAAACAAGGATAATATCTACCTCATGTTGTTTGATTATTAAGTGAGCTTGTGTGTGTACAGTGCCTGTCACATGGTAAGGTATCACTAAGTATGGCTATTTTCCTTTGCTAGGAGCTATGGAGGTGACTCAAAGTTGTCCTGACACCAGAGTGGAGGTCCAGATCCTGTGCCAGTGTGGCTTTTCAGGGGAGGCGATCCTTTGCAAATCAACCCTCTCCTCCATCCCTGCCCGGTGTAACTGGACAGTTCTCTATAACTAGGGACATTGATTTTGGATCTGCGGACTATGTACCTGAAATAACTAGTCTTTGCATAGTTCTATGCCCCACTATTGTGTAATGGAGGCATGGTGCAAAAACGTGTTGCTTTTTCCGACAAGCACAGGGAGAAGGAGAGTCATGAGTGCCAGAAACTGCTAGGGCTCAAGGTTAGGAGGTGATTTTGGGTTCTTTTGAGAACCCGCAGTTGTTTACAGCAATGAATTTAAGGGGAAAAGCAGATTAGTGAGATACTTTAATGCAGTGGAGCTGTCTTTTGAAGGCTGGCTTTTTCTTCCCTCTCTTCCTCTTCTCTCCCCTTCCTCCCTTCCCCTCCCCCACTCCCCCTATTTCAAGCATCAACTTCCCTGGAAGACATCTCATGATGCTCCCTGCCCACATTTGGTCTTGTTCGTTGACTGAGCCTGTGATGCTTTTCCCTTCTAGTGATTTGGTGTGATTCTTTGTACTGTCTGTTAACTGTTTCACATTTACTTTCTTTCTTTTTTTTATATGATTTTATTGGGTAATTGGGGGGAGGGAACAGCATTGGGGAATTGGGGAGAGGGAAAAGACAAGTTGCTGTCTTTTTGTTCTTCAGTCTACTTGTGGAAGACGTCGCTTCACTGGCCCATGTTGGTATTATCACTGCACTCTTCCCGGGTGAGGCAGATAACTCGCTGACCATTGGACGGCCGCTCCCGGTGGCTCCCAGTGGCTCACGGCAGCTCACGAAAGTGCATGCCAGCTGCCGGCCAGCCCCAATGCAGCCTACACCATTGCTAGTGACTCACAGCAGCCCAACTCCAGGTTGAGCTGTTGTTGACCATTTTAGCTGTAGAAGGCACAGCATCACTGGCCCTCATGTGGGATCTGAACCAGGGCCCTGCTGCTCAGAGCTGGCATTCCAAGCCAGCTCTTAACCAATGCGCCACTCGGCCGGCCCTCACATGTTTACTTCTCTTGTCCTCTAAGAGATTGTAAGCTTCTGGAGGGCAGGGAAGAATTTTCCATTTCTTTGGTCTTACTTTCAGATCCTCATCAGGGGCTCTCTGCATGCTGGCAAGTGTGGCAATACATATCCGTTGAATAAAGTGCTTATTTTTGAAAAGGCTGTTGGATGCAGTCAATAAATTTTTATTATAAGAAAGACTTAAAAGGACTAGAATTTATTGAGAGAGGATGTTTGTTTTACTAACCTTCCTGGTCACCTTAATTTAATGCAGAATATTTAACATGGTTAAATCCTCATTTGCTAATTTAGCAAATGATGCTTGGAGTGGTGGGGAGAGCACACCAGACCAGAAGTTGGTTTTGTTTCTAAGGAGAGGTGTAACTTTTTAGACAATTCACTTTCACACTCTCTCCCTCAGCTTTCTCATTTATGAAATGAAGGTGCTAGAGTCGATAATGTCTAAGTCTCTGGTATCATCTATGATTTTATCTTCCAATGTTTTAAGGTCTATGCTGTGATAATAAGTGCTCATTATATAGTACCACTGTCATCTTGAAAGGTGCAGAAGCTGAATTATCTATCCTTTTTAAAAATCACATTTCCAGTAAATAATTTTTATTGTTGTTGTTGCTTAGTTTTGATAAAATTACAAATATTATCTGAATAATTGTGTTTGGGTCAATGAAGATTTTATCCAAATTGAGGATTCAAAAAGGTATTTTTTAAAAATCAAGAATGCCTTTCTAGTATTTTTTTTGAAAACTATTTTATAGCACTTTTATAATTATGTTTTAAAATTATGTCTTTAATTAAAAAAATCTCAATGCTGTAAACTCAAGCTGTAAAAGGTAGAGAGACTAAAGAGGAATCTAATATCTAGAATAAATATATTTTTCCTGGTAAAATTATAGACAGTATTATGAATGTTCTGCCTGATTAACTTCTGATTACAGCATTCTAATTGGAAAAGTCCTTCAGGTAAAATAGGACAAGCTGTAGTATAATAGCCTGAGAAGCATGGCTTCATGAACACAGTCAGGCATCCAGTATTTAAGCATGCTCTTAGGGTGTCGAGTTCTGGGCTGGAGACTTGTAAGGAGACCATAAAAGTGTGGCAGATTCTCGCCTCAAAGTTCTTACATTCTGCTGTAGGGCTTGTATTTCCTATACAATATAATATCTTTTATGTATCCACCTAGATTTCTATCAACTGACTAAATAAACCCACCCAACCAAACTCTTGTTTTAAAAAGTAAAACATAGAATAGTAGCCTTGCAATTATTTTCTAAAATAATTTTCAAAGTTCCATTCACTCTGAAAGTTTTACATTGGCTGTCTGCACTCGAACCCAGTGATTGACATTCTGATGACTCCTGGCCCGCCCAGATTTCTTTTCTTTGTTGAAAACAACACTGCCTTTTCCTGAAGACATCTTTGTGTTATCTTATAAATAAGGGTGGGTTTCTTTAAAAACCAATCAAAAGGAAAAGAAAACACAGACAAGAAACATATTCTCTGATTTCTTTTAGGCCCTAGGCCTGACTTTATTTTTTAGGCCTGACTAAAAATTTTGCATTTATTTATTCGGCTTTGTTCCAAAAAGGATTTAAGGTTACTCCATGGTCTCTATTTTTAGTTCTCAAGTGGAACTAATTTAAACAAATCAATCAGATAGTACAAAGTAGGTCCTACATTGAAAACATGGCAAGTCCCCAACTGTCACTGAGAAATTAGAAGGGTGCTGAAAAGCCTTCTGAAGCTAGAGTATTCTCCCCCATTGACCTTCCCATTATCAGATTTCATTAGAATGGCTTCTTTGGAATCTCCTGTAGACAGGCGTTTTAACTGGGTTAAGATGTTACCTGGGACAGGTGCCAAATAAACTAATCTGTGTTAATGTGTTATATATCTGATTAATTCATGGTTGCAAACACAGCGCCTCAGGGGCCAGGCCAGGAGCTTGCAGGAGGGCAGCTCACCGGGGAGGGCTGGACCGGAGTGGTAGGTAGGCCCCCGGCTCCTTTTCCGGCAGCTGCCGCTCAGCCCCTGCGAGAGTGGAGGGTCAGGGTCCAGGCAGCTGGTTTGACTGACTTTTAAAAAGATTGATATAGGGAATATCTTAAATTTTAAATGTTGATATAATTCAGAATTTATGAAAACACTGCATGGTCTTAAAAATTCTCTGTGGCCTGATATGGCCGGGCTATGTCTCCAATTGGCCACCTCTGGGTTGGTGCATTAATCATGTTGTGTCCTCTAATGGCAGGTCCGGGAGCACGTGACTGTTGTGAATGTTCTGACGGAGGCCTGGGGTGAGAAGAGGTCTGCACACAGTACCCAATCCCGGGGTATGGGCCATGGGGGCTCTGGGGCAGGCCTTGGGCCCTGCAGACCTGATTGGAGCCAGGTCTGAAAGAGGATGAAGTGACCATATCCTCATTTATTCTGTCTGGGATGAGACCCTGAATGACTTGGAGGCTTCTCCCAGCTTCAGTAAATGACACTTATTTCCCTTGATGTGGAAGCTGCCTATTGTTCAGAGAACTCTTTGGTTCTCAAGACGCTCCTGAGCAGGGCAGATCCCAGGGTCCTGCCTTGTCAGCGAGCAGACAAACCCCCAGTGAGTCCTGCTGGCTGCTTCTCAGCCAGCAAATTAGCCACGATTTAAAGACACACGGGAGGACACTTTGAAGTGTCTTCTTGGTGCTGGAGTCAGCCAATAGCTGACCTTCAGGAGAAATACAACCCTTTAATTCAGGACCAAAAATATAATTTTTCAAACAGCTCTCAAGAGTCCACCGTGACAGCCTGGCACTTATAACAAGGAAATGCCATGTAAGCCAGGTTCAGTGTGAAAGATCTTTTTTTTAAAAAGATTTTTATTGGGGAATTGGGGGAGGGGGGACAGACAAGTTGCTATCCTTTTGTTCTTCCGTCTAGTTGTGGAGGATGTCGCTTCACTGGCCCAAGTTGGCACCATCATTGCGCTCTTCCCAGGCGAGGCAGATCAGTCGCCGGCTTCTGGACGGCCGCTCACTGCGGCTGCTGGCCGCTCACGCTGGCTGCTGGCTACACACGGTAGCCCATGGCAACCCACTGCCACAGGGGCTGCAGCCTACGCCGTCGCCAGCGACTCACAGCAGCCCAGCTCCAGGTTGAGCTGTTGTTCAGCATCTTAGCTGTGGAGGGCAGTGTCACTGGCCCTCATAGGTGGGATCCGAACCAGGGCCCTCTGGCGTCCCAAACCAGTTCTTAACCAATGCGCCACTTGGCCGGCCCTCAGTGTGAAAGATCTTCACTGTGCCACAGGCATGGGCCTTTGTGGGGGACACAGGTACTCCAACAGGTGGTACTTGGCAAGTGGGATTCTAACACAAGTGGGATTCTAGCAGTGGTAGGTAAATGTGTGAGAGGTGAGAGGGTCCAAGAAGGGGAAGATGATCTTGAATGAGATTAGCCTCTGAGAAGTGGCTTGTTTTGTTTTCCGCCTATGGAAATGTAGACAATGTAAATCTCTGGTTTTCCTATTTTTTCCCCTTCATGGGCCAGTCATTAGGGGGAGCTCTGTGCTTGACTAAGACACGTAGATGTCTTAGTTCCGCAGGCATCTGAAATTTTCAGAGAACTCACAGACCTCATTTTATATTCCTCTTCATGTTATGCCTTTGTCCTGCAGCAACAAGTGATTGCTTTAGGATATTATTTCAGACATGTATTTGAGAAGGCACCAGGGCTGAACCAAAGAGAAGGAGTTGGCGTTAATTTTGGCATTTTGGAACAAGAGGAATCTCTGTTGGAAAAGTAGTATGTGTGAATAGGAGAGAGGAAAAGATGAAGGGGAGTGAGGGAGGAAGAAGAGGGAGGAAGAGAGGAGAAGAGAAATTCTTATGTGAGACAAACTCTACATTTGTGACTTAAGCAGGTCTTACAAGGGCTGGACTACTGCATGTACTTGTCGTAGACCTTGATGATAGTCCTGGGTTAATCGTCATGTGGCAGCAGACCAGCTGACCAACAGACTCAGTGGAGTTAACTTAAGAACAAGCACCGATGTTGGTGCATTGCTCACCAGCTGACAAGTGAGGGGTTGGAGTGATTGCATCTCCAGCCAAGATTTTACATGGTCCCTTTCGGTTTGTGCTGCGAGCTTCGATGTATCAACTTACTCCCCAGTCAAGATGAAGATCTGAAAATATAAGTAGGATCTCTAAGTGTTCTGTAGCTGCACACACAGCTGCGTGTTGCCATTGTAATAAGGAGGAAACTGGATGCTGACCTTTTCTTCCCAGCCCGCCTCTTCCTTCTCCTCATCTTCGTGTGCACATAGCAGACTAGCTACTGTTTATTTTTATTCATACCAGTTTGGAGGGAATGGAAAAGCGAGTAAGTAAATGAGGTTGACTATGTTAATTTACCAGCTGTTTTTGGTAAGCAAATTAACAACAAAAATGTGGGGCCAAAATAAAATACAGACTTTTGTTTATGGAATGTGATGGTCCAGATAACCCTAGGCTTCCACTAACACTGATATGTGTATTCCCTAAATAGCAATATCAGCAAAACTTCACAGGCATTGGGGTGGGTAATAATGTTTCTTTAAAATACTTAGGAGAAGTGAAAGTCATTTCAGAGGACTGTAATTGCCATGAAGTGATTCTACTTTCCACTTAACTTTTTCTGCCTCAAGGTCCCCTTTACACAGACTGTCTGGGGCATGATTTAGGCTTTTGGAAGCAGCTGATAGTGGCATAAATCTGGCCAGACAGGGAGGGTGCTATGGAGCTGGCAGTACATCCTGCTGGCCTGTGTGCCCATAGGAAACACTCCGATTGCAGCAAGCCGGGCCTGCTGGGCACCCCAATGCAGATAAATATAATAGGAAAGGAGAAAGTGTTGGTTCGTGTGTTTATTTCCAATTCAAGTCTAGTTTTGGCCCCAACAGGGCAATGTTAGTCAGACCTTGGGCAGTGTTCCTCCAAGTCGGGTCTGAGAAATCCAGCCGGGTGTGGGATGGCAGGTGCCTTAGTCTCAACTCTGACCTACTGCCTCAGAGCAAGGAGACGTTTGCTTTCAAAAGTGTCCTGGGTGATTCTTTGCACACCAAAGTTTGGGAACTACTGCTTTAGGGACCCCAAGGTCCCTATCCTGAGAGAATAGCACAAGAAAGGGAGGGTGCAGTCCAACATTTATTCTGTTACCTTTACATTCCAGGCATTGTTCCCTGTCTCTTTAACCTGCATACTCATAGTATCAAGTGAGAGTAATACCAGTGATGATTTGGAAGCACAGAGAGGTTAAGCAAATTGTTCAAGGTCACACAGCTGCTGAGAGGCTGAGCCAGCCTTTGATTCAAAAGTTAGTGTTCTTGTCACTAAACCATGAAATGTGGAAGATTTTTAGTTTCCTTGTCAAGGAATGTCCCCAGATATCACTTACTATAACCAGGCATGAAAAGAGTTTAATTCTATTTCTTTACATTTGTTTGGGCTCCTCTCAATCTCCTGAGAGGGGAATCCTGACATGCGCCAGCTGTAACCAGTCCAAGCTACCCCTCACGCTTCATAGCAGCCACGCTTTTCCTTGGGGCCACTCTGGAAACTTGAGAGAGAGGGAACACTCATGCCTTGTCTCCAGGGGCGATTTAGACCCCACATGCCTTAAATTTTGTATTCTTTTAACCAATAAGATGCAGCATATCTTATGCCAATCTTTGGTTTTCAGTTACTTGTTGAAATAGATGTAAAACCTTTTCTTAGATGAATTGTACATCAAACTACTCTATTTGTAGGTTTGGCAGGATTCACTATTTTTCAGGAGATTTTAATTGACAAAAGAAAAGCTCTCTTTGAAGAGAGTTTGCCCATGAGAATCCATCCCTAGTCAAGGACCCAGCCTCTTATTTTTTGAGATACTGATTTTAGACCATCTCACAAACACTTACTAGTGAAATGTCACCTACAGCGTTTGTCTTTCAGATCAAGAGTGGAATCAGCACAATCCAGTGAAAAGCTTATAGGCTCTGGAGGCAGACAGAAAAAGCAAGCTATTGAACTGTTTGGGCCCCTGTTTTCCCAACCATTAAATAGGAAGAGTACAACCAACTTTACGGGGAAGGCTGTGATGATCAATGAGAAAGGGTGTGAAGCGCTAATCCAGGACCTGGCACATGGAGTCAAATGTCACTTTCTTGTTTTTGGAAGTGGGAAGAGCGAGGCGGTGGCCCTGGGTTGGGAGCTTTTAGCAAGGGGAAGCTGAGGTCAGACACCCGCACATGGGGAGGGTACAGCAAAGGTCACCAGCTGACAGAGACCAAGATGTAAGTACGTCACCTTTACAAGATGAGAGCTATGCTTGTCTCAGCTTCTTTGGCTTCCTGCTACCCAGCCAGGCGGTGTCATCCTTAAAGAGTGCTTTGCTGTGCGTATACCTCCACCAAATGCACAGTTGACTGCTTGGTTCGGATCCCAGCCCTGCCACTTATTTGTCGTGTGACTTTGGGCAAGTCACTTCCTCAGTCTCTTCCTCTGTAAAATGGAGATTTGCTTACTGAAAAGTGGCGGAAGAAAGTGGAGGCTGAAAGCTGAGCAACATGCACAGTGGTCTCTCACAAGTGCGGGTGGATAGTTGATGTGTAGGACCCACCGCGAGGAGGCACTCTGGTAAACACCCAGGATTTCAGCGTGGTCCCCTAAAGCTACTCTTTCTACCTACTGCTCTTCCTTTCACCATTCAAGTTGTTCATGAATAGTTGTTAGTAATAGGTTAACCAAATCTTACCATTCTAAACAACCAATGCAGAACTGAAAAAAAGCTACTATGTTGGTGGGGGGAGGGTGCTTCCCAGAGACAATATTCCTTCCCCCCTCTTAGCCTCATTGGTCTGAACCTTTGGTAAATCTCTGCCTCTTCATCAAATCATGGGACCAGAAAGTGGTCAAATAGATAGAAATGCAAGATTTTTATTCAGGTCATATAACTAAGTGAAAGTCTAGATTGAGTTGCCAACCACTTGGATATTTGTGGGCTGTCAGTAAAGAGATATTACAAAAATTGTTAGTTAAATCAAAGGGCAGTGATCACATAACTTACAATAATATGTTTCTTCAAACAGTGTTTTATGTCTTAGACTGAATACTTTCAGAATGCCATCTATTGGATACTTTATTTCTGTATTAGGATAACTAGAGTAAGACATACATGACCATAATTGGAAATTTGGTCATATACAGTCACAATTCAAAATTGCTTTAGAATCCTAATGTTAAAGAGTCTTAAGGTAGTATGAGTTTTGTTTCATTGATTTTCTTTTATGCATGAAAATTTGTCAGTAGAGTGCATGACTGCCATCAATAACCTCTGTTTGTTACTTAGAGATCAGGGAAGATTTTGATTGAGTACAGGATGTGTTGCTTCTAATAGAACAGGTAAACTCCGAGTAAGGCGGCAACTCGGTAAAACGTGCCAATGCACCTCTGTAATTTCCTCCGGTTTGAACAGCTATTTAAATGAAATGAGTGAGGAAGATGCAGTACTCACTTGAAGGCTTAAACATTTAAAAATTTTTTATTTGAAATAATTTCAAACTTACAGAAAACTTGCAAGAATTAGAATAGTACACAGAACACCATGAAGTCTTTAGCCATATTTACCTATTGTTAATATTTTACCCCATTTGCTATATTAATTGTGCTCTCTCTCTTTACATGTACATATATTTATACTCAATAATATGATATGTGTAAGTGTATATGTAGTCAGACTATTTTTTTTCTAAACCATTTAAGGATAATTTCCATATGTTATGGTCCTTTGTCCCTAAATACTTCCGAGTGTACTCTTAGCACAGGGATATTTTCTTACATAATCCCAGTTCAGCTATCAGCTTCAGGAAATTTAACATTGATATAATACTTTTTGTCTGAGCTAATGTCCACATTTTAATTTTGTTAATTGCACAATAGTGGCCTTTATAGCATTTCCTCCCTCAATACAGGATCTAGTCTAGGGCCAGGTATTGCAATTCATTGTCCTATCTCTTTAGCCTCCTTTGATCTAGATTCTAGAACATTTCCACAGCCTTTCTTTGTCTTTTTCGACATTGAAAATTTTAAAGACTACAGGCCCCATCTTATTTTTAATAGAGCATCGCCCACTTTGTCAAATGTTTCCTCCTGCTTTGAGTCCGGCTATGCATTGGCACATCCAGAGACCTCTTCCTGCATTAGTGATGTTAATTTACTGTATTTCCCCTTGCAACTAAGAAGCAGTTATGGGTAGGCACTTTGAGACCATGCACATATTTTGCCCCTCATGGAATTTTCCCCTGGTTTAGCATCTATTAACGATTCTTGCCTGATGGAATCTTCATTCTAATGGTGATGTGCAGGCTTTTTGATGGTAAATATTAGGCGGTTAAACGGTCCTTCATTTTAGAATGTGTATAGCTAATAGCCAGTGGCAGCTTCGAAAGTGTAAAGTCCTTTTCCCTTTTTTTAAAAAATCCAGGGCACCAAATAGTGTTGAGGTTAAGTCTCCATTTTCCTGGCCAGCTAGCATCATTATGAGATTTAGATGGACATGCTACCATGCACCCCTTGTGCTCTATCTGTCTTTAGCTGCCTGACCTTGGGCTTGTTGAGGGTGGCATAGATTGTGACTTGTTATAGTGCTCAGAAGCAAGTGTATTACCTGTTTTGTTTTCTCCTTGTCCCATCACAATGGATTGATCCACACTTGGATTTCTCAGGGTGTCCTTTACTTAACTTGTTAACTGATTTTTCTTCCCTTGACCTCTAACCCTTGGGAAGAGAAGAGGGTTGTGGGGGTGCTCTGGGGAGGAGAAACACCTACCTCTCAAATATTGACAAAACAGTGTGTAGAAAGTATAAATAAATAAATAAAAGAAGGCAGGCAGCTAACTCGGAGGCGCTTGCAGCCCTGCCCCCTGCCGGGAGTTTGCACTTTGGGGCCACAATTCACACATTATATTACAAAGAGATAAGCAGGAAGGTAATGGTGCTGTGCCTGTCTTCCTGGGGGGGTGGTGGGGGAAGGTTGCTTTTCCTGTGGCAGAAACTATCTGTGCTCCCCAGTAAGTCCAGGAACAATCTCCACTTATTACACCAGCTCAAAATCCAGGACTGTTTCTAGCCTCACGCAGACCAGACACTAACCCTCACTCATTACTGTCACCGTGGGGATGGATCTGCACCACTCGCTCCTTGCACGTGGCCCACATTTTCATCCAGTAAAATCACATGTTGTTAACTCAATATATACAGCGAAACAGCATGAATAATGGAACCTTTAATCCTTATTTCTCAAAATTAGATTTCCACTTTCTCCTTCTCCCCTTTCCTCTCTCTCTGTTTTCTTTTTTTTAAAACCAAAATTCTTGTCAGTGCCAAGCAGAATAGATGTTGTCCAAACCTTAGCTCTGAGCAGAGTCTGTGGTATTTCCATTCCATTACCAGGTACCTTTGCAGATCCAATTTCTGGGAGCATTGATTGCATTTCTTCCCCTGGTCACTTCACATGTGACTCTGGAGAAATTAACATCATCCTTATCACAGAGAAAGAGATGAGCCCATTGACACTGGGCACATTACAGCAAATGGAGTGAAAACTTAATGTCTGATTAAACTTATATCTGTAATATCAGAGCATGAAGGCACGCTCAGAGCCTGTCTCCTTTTCTCAGGCTTCCTCTCTAAATAGATATATTGTGTTGGAATTATTTTTGGTATTAAATCAGAAACCAGCAATACTAAATTAAACTTCAAGGATGGGGCTTGTCAAAGACCGGTGTGAGGCATCACAACTCCTTTGTTAACATATGTAGTATTACACGGTACTCAGGCAAATACACCTAAGGGTTGTACAACAATATTCAGCTTGTTAAATTTTCATTAATCTAGATATAGGAAAGTGAAACCAAATGAACCAGATTTACGTTGCCTATCAGGATGGTCAACCTGCATAGATTGACTGTCTATTCCTTTTGCCTCTTTAGAAATAGTCCACCTACAGTTCTCAAGTGCCACAGTTCTGAATATCTAAATACACACACACACACACACACACACACACACACACACACACACACACACGTGTATTATCTATAACTTGATTCCATGTGTGAATCCACTGAATTCCAGTCCTGACTCTGTCCCTACTTGCTAGGTAACCTTGACCAAGTTCCTCATTTCCTCATCTGTAAACCAGGGATAACCATGAACCCTACCTTGCCAGGCTGTCCTGAGGACTGAATGTGTTAATGCATGTAAAGTGCTAGCTAGCATGGTGCCTGTTCCATACTAAATGTGTGATGAATGTTAGTTATTGTTTCCAGAAAGGCAGTTTAGTAATGAGTGGATGAGTTGAACTGTGGCTCATATAATCCTGATCTGAAACCACAGTCTAAGGGGGAAAAACAAACACACAAACAAAAAAACAATTAAATACTCTAGCTAAAACCAGATTGATTTATATCAGTCATCAAGGTGGCCAAGATAATAGATTGGTTAGCCTGTGATCTATTTAATTCATGAATTTAAATCTATCTGAGGAATTTCTATTGAAATACCTTAAAAATTTGTCTCTTATTACTGTCACCCCCAGATCTTAAAAGGACGATGGCAAAATTTTCCGATGCTTCCCCCTTTGGGTTTATTTTTAACAAATGAAAGCCTTGATTAATTGTTTGGGAAGCTATAAAGCCTTAATTACTGAAAAGTACTTGGTGGGAGATAAGTTGCAGCTTGCTATTGTTTATGTCTTTTCATTGTACGGGGTCTTTGCAGCCTGCAGGTGAGGCTGACCAGGCCCTGAGTTGGCTGGTTCCCACCTGCTGTCAGCTCTTGCTCCCCGCACACACAGTCACGTGTGCCTCTTCCTAATTGTA
The DNA here is from genome assembly GCF_001890085.2 of Hipposideros armiger. Classification (NCBI taxonomy): domain Eukaryota; kingdom Metazoa; phylum Chordata; class Mammalia; order Chiroptera; family Hipposideridae; genus Hipposideros; species Hipposideros armiger. The sequence goes on from NW_017731431.1 coordinate 2,542,241, forward strand.
GTGCTGGAATGTTCATGTGGAAGGGAGAAGGACACATGAGTAGGTATGGCGCTCGGGTCCAAACAGAACCACCGTAGGGCACCATCAGCTTCCGGGGTAGCAGACAGCCAGCCATGTCCAGGTTTGTGTGTTCCTGAAATACACTGTCGCTCCAGCAACACCTATCACTTTGCATAATCAAGGCATTTTTCAAGCTTTAGCAAAATAACTTTTTCAGAAAAGTCGGTATTTCTGTTCTTTATACAGAAGGAGATAAAGGTAGAAGAAATTAAAAGATTCACCTTATCCCTACCAAATCTACCCGTGTTAGCATTGGAGGAGCCAATTTTTGAATTCAGGAGAGGTTGATTTCTGCATTTCCCCCACCTGGTTGCGTAAGTCTTTCTTAGTGGGTCTATTGCTTGTTAGCAAATTTACAACCAAGTGACAAAATGACCACATCCAAAAAATACCTTTCCATGAATATCGAAATTGCAGTTTCAAAATCTCCTATGTGAGTATGTCAGATGAACAGGATTGCGGAAGCATTCGGGACACACATAGGTGTGTGCACATGGTACAGGTGTGTAGGCAGCTCTGAGGTTTGAGGACGGTGTCCATCTGCGAAGTCTAAACAAGAGGGAGCCAAGAGGAACCCTAACAAGTTGGAGACAGCTCTCTTCTGTGAAGTTCTGAATTTCCTGAAGTTTAATAGTGTTGTAACATTGTCATTCACCTGTGGTGACTTCTCTTTTGCTCCTTAAAGAGGTGATGGCTATAAAGTTAGCGCTGGTCTCCTCCATGTGGCTTACTGTTGTCATCTGTACTTCCCCTCCCCCTTCTCTGAGCACAGGGCCCTGAGATGATGCAAGTCGCTTCTGCCTCTGAATAGTCCAGAGCTCCGCTGACCTGGGGAGATCAAGTTTAGTTATCGCTGGTGGTGCCCATTAGCAGATGGACAGCTTTACAAGTAGCAACAGTACTTCATTTCTAGCCCTTCCAGTCCAGACCTTGCAGCCGACTTAATGACTGGACGTGTGATTACTTTAGCAATGCCATTTTTTCAGAAACTAAATTTGGTTTAAATGAGGCTAAGGTTTCAGTAGTTGTGGTCCAGGATCTTGTCAAAGCATAATTGTCATGAAGTCAAGGAAAATGAATAAAGTAGGAAATTCATTCAATTTTTATTAATTAGTAATAGGTTCTCATTAACACTATCTAAACCACTGTGCATGTGCACTCTCTCTCTCTTTCCCTCCCTTCCGTCTCCCTCCCTCCCTTCCTTTCCCCCTTAGTATAACCTGTCTCTACCTCTAAAGTGAGTGCCCTCTGGCTTAAATTTTCAAGACAGGGTCCATTTAAATAGAGCGGAGTAGCAACTGGCACATCGGTGCTGCTTGCTTGCTATTTGATTATTCTGATGAAGTCTTAGCTGTGGTCTCTGTGGTAAGGATGTAATAAGGTGAACCTTTTCAAACTTAAGTGAGTTTATATTTAATTCCATAGCTTATCCCATTTTGGAAGTAGGAAAAATAGATACAAAAATGCTATAATTCTAAAAAAATACAATCGTTAGATGAAGGTTAAGTAGTTTAAAAAGTTAAATTCAGTGCTTATTCCTGAATTTGTAATGAATTTAGTGCATATCATGACTGTAGGTCAAAGTATGCTGAATTCAGTTTGTTTTGTTTTGTTTTTACTCTGAACTTTAGGAAACACCTTCATAACATGTCTTTTTATTATGCCTTAAGAGCAAAGCATGTGTATTGAAGTTGCAAAAATGGTTAGTGCCCAAAAGTCTCAATAACTGCAAATATAGCATGGTTTGGTGACTGAAAGATGTTGTTAGGTAGTTTAGTCAAGTGATGTGCATATGTTGAAATGATGTGTGTGTGTGTGTGTGTGTGTGTTGCATATTTAAACTCCTCTACAGTTTATCCAGCTTTAATTGTTCATAAAACACATGCTATTCCTTTATAAAGCCAGTAGTCCCTGTAATGAGTGGTAAGCCTACTATAGAAAGGTGCAGAAATGAGTCCAAGTTTACCGTTGGTGGGGTCACCTCTGCAGTGTCATGCTGCATCAAAGCCATAGAAGAAATGAAAGGACATCCCAAGGCAAGGGTCTGGTAACTTTATCCAAACTGCTTAGAGTGATTGTCTCCTGAACTGTGAGTCAAATAGGACATTCATGTAGGAAATACAAAGGTGGTTGGTGGTCCTTTTCAAAGTACCTAAGTTTTCCTTCCTTTTCTGTCCGGTAGGGGGTAGTCTGACACCAGAATTGTGTATAAAAGGCGAGAAAGAGCTCTCAATCTATAGTCAGCAGCTGTCTTCACTGGAGGAAGAGCCATCCAAACCAGGAGAGATCTTGCTACCTTGATGAATCAGACCTCAAACATAATGTTAAATGATATCAGAATAAAGGCAACCACTCAGATACTTTAAACAGTGTCTCAACTGCAGATCAAAGGAAGAAGAGTTAGTGTTTAGCCTCTTGCACGAGCATCTCATGCTTTTGCAGAGCCACATGCTTCTAATCTCCAGGTGTGTATGTGTTGCTTTTCCCCCCCTCATTGGAGCCTGTTTTGGAAGGTTGTGATGTTGGCCCCGGAGCCTCTATTGCTAAGTCATTGCTCTGATTGGATGTCACCGTAACTATGGAAAGTTTCCCCACTCCTGCTTCCTTCTTAGGAGCAGGCTGAACTCCAGAGTTGACTCCTTCTCTAGTTAAAGCCAAGATGGTTTCCAATGTGCAAAAGTGTTCTTAGGTGTTAGAAACTTGAAGAAGTGCAGCATCTACTGATTCCTGGGAAACCAAGTGGCCTATGTATACACTTGAGTGTCTAGATTTGTGTTGTCCAGCACGGTAGCCACTAGCCACAGGTGTCTTTTAAATGTATTAAAATTAAATAAAATAAAACACTCAGCTGCTCAGTCACACTAGACACATTTCGGTGCTGGATAGCCACACGTGGTGCGTGGCTTCTATATCAGACTGTGCAGATGAAGGACATTTCCATCTTCTCAGAAAGCCCTGTTGATCAGAACTGGTCTAGAAGCAGAGTGTAGGTTCCCACTCTGAGGCCTTAAAGAAAACTTTCCAAAAGACCACCTCTCCATGCCACTGTTTTCATTAGTCGCCTCACCAGGGCGGGTGGTGGAAGGGGACCCCTGCATAGTGGGGGCATCCAATTCAACTCTCTCTATAAGGACAGGGATCATTGGTAGTGTGGTGATAAATGTCTACAGGTGAGTCCTGTGTCTCAATGCTGCCTTCTTTGTGACTGTTTTAGCCACGTCAGCTAAACATGGGCAGCAGAGAACAGTGTTTTGTACTTTTTTAATAATTGAAAAGAAGAGAGAAATTAGATTATAAATGAGCCTTGTGTAATCTATTCACGGGCAGCATTTCTTTCACTTGAAGTAGAAAAAAAGACTGATCTTAGGAAAGAAAAAGGCTGTAAACCAGATTCACATTTTTATAGTTACTGAAAACCCTTCTTCATGCTCACTTTTTTTCTTGTGTCTCTCCCAGTTTGTTCATCAAAATGTGAGATATTTATAACACTTGGAAAGTGTTTAAATGAGAATACTTATTTAAAGACTGTAAAACTGATTTTTTTTAGGCTAATTGCAAAGAAACGAGAGTGGTACAATTAGTGTAATTATTAACAGTGCTTTTTTTCTCTCTCAAAAATGGCCCAATATGGGTGATAAATTATGTGGTCACTGCATATGTTCTGTAACAAATCTTAAATGTTTACAAATTGACTAGCATTACGGATGCCTTCGTGTTTATATTTTAGTTTGAATTTCTGAACTGCCATGAAGCTTACTTGCAGGATCTCCAGGTCTTTGTTTTCCCCTCTCTGCTCTGATCACAACTTTATCACCCCCAGGAAGTCTCTGGTCTCCTTTTAGGCCCCATCCTATTCCTTTCTCTTTTTCTGGGGCATCCTTGTAAACTTAGAGAGAGGATTCTGTGATCCTATTTGGATGTACACACGCTTGAAAGAACATCAGTCTTATCATCACAAAACTGTCATTTTGTTGTGATAAAAAGTTGTTTTACCACTTTGGCCAATTCTGTGCCTCAGCTTTTCCATTTTTTAAATGGGGATAAACTGCCTCAGGGGAGAAATGTGGTTGGTTTTTAAAAAAAAAGTGCTTTGAAGTTTCTAGATGAAAGATATTGCCATCATTCAAAGCATTCGTTAAGAAAGATACTAAATTGTTTTACATATGTATATGGCTTAACATCTTTAGAACACAGCTGTTCTGAAAAAACATTCCCCCTTCTTGTCTTCTTATTAATCACCATCCCAATGACTTGGGAAAATATTAGTGGATGCTCATGCCCTCATTGAAGATCTAGACATACTTCTTATTGGATTTTCCCTTTCCTCCCAAACACTTGCAAGGAGAGGAAGAGGGGCACCTTTTGTCAGGGTGCAATAAGTCAGCCGCCTCTGACAGAAAGACAGCTGCCGAAAGCCCTGTCTAGGGTGCACATGCTTTCATTTGCATTTTGATTTCTGTGATTTAACTGAAGGCACAGGTTGTCTCTGCCAAATATCTCTGGCCTATCAAGGGATGCCAGGTAGAACTGCCCAGAGCAGCCTGACTTATGAGGACCGCCACAGCAGCACAACCAGTGCATCTCTAAACATTCAGTAATAAAAAATCTGTTGTTCTTTAGTCGCCAGGATTTAACAAGCCTAATCCCTAGGAGAGGCGATAAAAATTCATTAATCTAATTAAATACTTCTTATTGCCAAAGTGACTTTGTAGAGTAGCTTTGCTGAAGGATAAGTGCAAAGTAAAATGGGGTCCCAGCAGAGAAACAAACGTTAGACTTGAGCAAGCTGGTGCACGCTTCATTAAACTCATAATTATCCTTTGGTTCTAAGTAGCTGATAATATTTAATGAGTATCCAAGATAATTTAAAGAAAATGTTTACTAATGAGGTACAAACAGTGCCATGGAACATGGATACCTAGGGTGCCATAACCGTGTATCTTCCTGCTGAATCTTGTTCATTGGATATTGGGAGGGAGACCACAGGCATTGTGACAAGCGTTTGAACCAAGTGAAGTGAATTTGCTGGTAAAAACATATCGCTAGAAGCCAACTGTGTAAAAAGTTCTAGGGCACAGAGAGAATACTAAGGGAATTTATTACTAGAATAGAGAGATTTGGAAAAATAAAATTGTTGAGAAAAGACCAAATGCCCTGTTACATGAGAAATAGTTGAAGAGCTTGGGTGTTTCTGATCTTTGAGGAGCTGTCCGATGGAAAATAACTAAATTTGTCCGGATGCTCAACATCACTAATCATCAGGGAAATGCAAATCAAAACCACAATGAGATATCATCTCACACCTGTCAGAATGGCTATCATCAATAATAAAAAACAACAAGTGTTAGTGAGAATGTGGAGAAAATGGAACCCTCGTGCACTGTTGATGGGATTGTACATTGCTGCAGACACTATGGAAAACAGTATGGCGGTTCTGGAACCTTGATTTCCAACTTTTAGCCTCAGGAACTGTGAGAGAGTGAATTTCTGTTGTTTTAACCTACCCAATTTGTGGCAATTTGTTACAGCAATCCCAGGAAGCCAATACAGATGAAAAATGGGAGAGAATTATTTGGCCACCATTTCATGAATGCTGCTGTCTGGGAATCCAGCCCCCTAGGAAATAGGCAGAGATTTCCATGAAGGTTTCTATTGGATCCTTACTTTTAGCCAAAGGTCCTGGTTTCATTATGGAAACGCTCTTGCTCTGAAAGTTCTTCCTCTGGTAAAATGTGAGGTGCCCCGTTCCTCTAGGGTAATGTTAAGCACAACCTGGACTGACTCTTATGATTCTGGTGGGCTGCTGGGTAGTGAATGGGCTAAGGAAACCCAAGGACTTTTGTACAAGAAAAGCAAATGGAATTGCAAGGGGAAACTTGATTTTTACCACCTTGAAATGTCCTCTTCTACTGAAATGAATGTTTCTGGTTAAAGTCTATGTGCATGCAAATTTCAGCCATTTCCAAACCAATGGGAGACTGGTTGCCTAATAGGTGAGAATTAGGGGGTCTATAAACTGTAATGGTTTGGCTTCTGTTGCTTCACAAGAGGTGGAATTCTTACTAATAATAGAAAACTGGCAACACTCCTTGGTATTTTCAGAGGAATATATATATATATATATATATATATATATATATCAACAGGGATTAGGTAGAATGACTTCTGAACAGAACTCACAAGGCTCACATCTGGGGGGTGGTTTTAATGCAGAAAGAGTGTAATTTTAACAGCTGCCTTTCCTGCTTCTGAGCATGGTTTTGCAGATGTGTTACCTATTGTGCAGCACAAAAGGTGCCAGCATAGTAAGCAGTCATCAATACAGAGTCAGGAGCTGTCTGTTCACATCCTGGAAGTATAAGCACATGATAATGGCCTGAATACTTCATCTTGTAGACACAGTGAGATTCATAAAACTGTCTTTTAGCCATTTTAGAGTTGAATCTTTCTCACCCTCCAAAGCACTCCTTCAAAAACTAGCAGGCATTTTACAATTGAGCAGAGAGGCTGATACTGTTAAAACTGCTTTAAGGGACATAGTAAATGGAAATAGCTGCCTTAACTTCAGACCAGCTGGGAATGCAATCTCTATTTTATGTAAAATGAAATGATACCTGGTTAGCTTTATTTTTTAATACTCACCTTTATTATTTTTTTCCTGAATTTTATGGATGCTGTAGAAATAGTCTACTTACAAAACCATACTCTCAATGTTAGGTTATGCAGAATGGTTGTTTAAAGCTATTAAAAACTTCCCCATTCTAGTTCATTTTTGATTCATTTGTTCCCCCTGCCCCCAATCAGTAACAGCTTTGCCTATATCTGCACTTGTAGCATGAAATTGAAATTTAAAGCAATTTTCTGGGTAACTGAGAGTGTAAAACCTCACTCTACTCAGAAAATACTTTGTTTGGACTAATTATCCGAATACTAGTTACTTCAGTTTTCACTTTTCCAGTTAAGACCATTTGAACTCTACATTCCCAAATTTTCTTTCTACCTGCCTTCCATCCTACAAATCAAAAAGTACCTGTTCTATATCTCATTCTCTCGGACCTTGCTCTTCACCTCCCAATGTGACACTTAGGTTTTGCTAAAAGAGATGCAAGATTTTATACTTAGCTTCCTGTGTTTGTTTAGTAAAAGTCTTTCCCTTTGAGCTGTTATTTAAAAAAAAACAAAACAAAAAAAACACTCTACTTGAAGAAACCATGTTATACATATATCCTGATAGGCTGAAAAAAGCATGGGCTATTTCTTCCCTATTAGATTACAAAAATAAAAAAATTAAAAAACATAGTTTAAAAGGCTGGTTCTGAGCTTCCCCATTCTTTATAGATAATATATTTCTTAAGAAATATATCTGCACATGAAAAAGATACATTTCAATCCCAACCAAAGCAAATGCCTTCCTTGAAGCCTTATGTTAGAGAGGGATGGGGGAAGAAGCATTGTACACGTTTCTGCTACCTTGAGTGAGAGAGCATGGTGATCCAAGCTGAAAAGAGTGAGACGAGGTTAACTTCTACAATACACATGGGTTACAGAGACAAACACACCGTTTGGAAACAGGAAGCAGTTCAGTGTGCCTATAAGAAGAGCTTATCTATATTTGCTGAAAAAGGACTACCAATTCTAAGTATGGATCCATTGTAGGTTTTTGCTTTCTGGAGATTCAGTTGTCCTGCATTACTTGAATTTTTACATTAGCATGTCCTTATTACCCTGTCTTTGGAAAGTCATTTGATTTCCAGCAGATCCTATAACAACTCCTTTGTGCACCATCAGCATAGACTGAAATGCATGCCTCATACATGCCTTCAGCTATTAACTTTCTTGATGTGGTTTTCTACTTTTATGATCCCACCTTTTGGGCGGTATATGGACCATATTGCAGAGTTTGGCATTTGGGGGAGAATTCTTACATATAGATTAAATCTCACCTTAGAAAGGTCTTTTTTTTTTTTTAAATCTGACTGACTCAGATTCATAAATTTCTTGTACCTGGCTTTCCAGAGCACAGTTTTTGGTGAATTGTTTTAGTTAATATCTTGAGTCAGTGATGATCAAGGACAACTAAATTAGAGAATTCCCAGAAAAGCTAGAAATGCAGTCCATCCCGAGTCCTTCCAAACTACCTTAGGCCAGGTCTCATTAAACAGATAATAAAACGAGGCATCGCTAGATTTTAGTACAGTTAAGCCAGAACTTGTTTTGGTCACTAACTTATTTGAGAAGCTGACTAAAGCTAATAATTCTTTCCCTGTTGGTATAGTTCACACAGAGAGACAACATTTTGTGTATTACCTTCTATTACCTTTCTTCAATAACCCAGGTGTTATTGTATTAAAATCATACTATTGGAATAAGATATTGTATTTAAGAATGTAAAATGAAATGAACAATCCATATCCTATACCCAGTGGCTCAAAAAGCTATGACCAGGGTGTGATATATTATCTAAGAGTCCTGGCTGCCTTTAGCTTAACAGATTGCGGGGTGGCAGGGACAGGCCAGAGGATCTCTGACATTCTTTGATTCAGTTGCATATAGCAAAGGAAATGGATATGTATGTTTAGTGGATATACTATCAAATAGAATGTTTCAACCAAATAATTAGACTTCTGGGAATAATTTTCTGTTCCTCTTTTTTTTTTTT
>NW_017731431.1:2552179-2579371 GCF_001890085.2 Hipposideros armiger
TTCATAGTTGATGTAGAGGCCTGACCACCGCACTGTATTTCTGAAGCTGATGTTGAATAATATTGTATGTCAACTATAATTATATATACATATAGTCTCGGGACATGGAGTAGAGAGTGGGAATGGATTCAATGGAATTGTAATAGATAAACATGATATCGAGGGTGGGAGGGAAGTACATGGGGGGAGGGGGGTTGTTACTTTGTGAGGGTGAAAAGGGTAACTATTGCATTGTTCTGTACACCTGAAACTAACAATTAAAAAAAAAAAGAATAATATTGACGGCCATTTCCATTTCCATGGCTATGACTGGTATTTTCTCTCGTACTGGATATCATGGACATTTGTGCCATAGAATATTGAGGCTTAGAAGAACAATCTGGGACAAGGTAAATAGGCGTTTAGGATTTTTTCAATTATTTATCAATTCAACAATTATTTAATGGGGACCCCTATGTGCCAGGCCCAGCTTGTTGCTGGAGATACAGTAATGAACAAGACAGATATGATTTCGAATAAACTTTGTAGGTCTTTAAATAAATTGAGTGATTTCTCCCTGGATAATAAAAGCTGATTGTGAGGGGCAAATGTGTCATATGTGTGTGTGTGTGTTTGTGTGTGTGTGTGTGTGTGTGTATATGTATGTATATGTGTGTGTGTGTGTATATATATACATTTTTTTGTTTGTTTTTCTTTAAAAATATCAGCAGCTGATTTCTGAATTAGATGAAATGTGCTCTAGAAGAACATTTGGTGAGACTGGAAGAAGGAGGCCGGTGTGATAGATTTCAGTCACCAAAGTTGTAATGACTGATGGCAGGAATGAAGGTTCCTCAGTACAGGGAGTAGTAAGAGAAGGCCACATTAAAAATGAGAGAAGGGACGCCTTCACGAAGTCTAGAAAATTATCCTACTGCTTGACTTGTGAGAGGCGCTTACAATTATAATAAGTTATAAGGTGAGGAGATTTTGAAATACTCGAGGAAAGTCTAGTGAATCAATTATCCCCACAACCATAAAAGAGCTTCCTTCTTTGTAGACAAAGATGAGAACAGCAATAAAAGCCCGCAAGGAGTCGACACACCAGCTTCCAATAATACGCCTGCCTGGCTTACGGAAAAGGCTGACTGCAGGTGATAAAGCTGTCAAGGTGTAAAGGATACTTGCCAGGACTGCAAAGGGGACACACGTGGTGCCAGGGCCTCTGGCCTGCTTCACTTTAAAAAAAGGAAAGTAAAGAAAATAAGGGAAAAGATTTAAAAATTGCAAGGAGAGCAAAATGTCATCAGCTGTTTTTCTGTATCTAGTAGAAGTATGACTGGGAGGCTCTTGTTATTATTGTTGGTAGTTGTTAAGAGTTATTTTTTTCCCTGATTTCCTCCACCCCTTCATGTATGGGAAAGCTATTTTTAGAGGTGGAATGAAAAGAATGAATTACAAGTAAAACTAAGTGATAAAATTAGGTTTTAAGCCATACATTTATTATGTTTTTCAACAGCTTCTCACACAGTAGGTTGGAATCCTGGCAAGCTTAAAAGTATTCAGCTATAGCAAAGTAATATATTCTTCCTTATAATATGAGTTAAACATTTATATCCCCTAAAAATTACCATACTGATAGGTTTAGTACAACAATAGAGTCGCCAGTGTTATAGGGGAAGACATTCGGAATGGGAGATACAGTGGACTTCTGTCAGCCAGGGTTGCCTAGCATCTTTGTGCATCATTGCTACATTTTGGTGGTTTTTCCATATTGTGAATATTGTTTTCTCAAGATAGAATCCAAATCTTTATTTCCCAGCTATTCACTTCTGGTTGGAACAGATATGTGGCCTAGGCTCTCATTCAGATGCACAAGAGTGAGACTTGAACTCGGAAGTGAGGAGCACAAGGTGGTGTCCAGGGGAAAGGGATCCACTGGCCGGCATGGTCGTGGAGGCATCTAGTTCTCTAGGGGCCTGGATGGAGCCCCTAGATGCTGTTAGTGTGTTGATTCTGCTGCATGGTTTATGACTTTGAGCTTTAAACCAGCCACAGCGGATTCTGTTGTTTGCAGCCAAGAACCCTGCCCAGTATAAGAGGTTAAACAATTGCCTTGAAATTACCCGGTAAATTAGAGGAAGAGCCAGAATTAGAATGAAGCTGTCTCATTCCCAAGTTTCAGCGCCTAGGTGGAATTAACATAACATGAAAAATTAGCACTCTTACCACTTAGCTAAGATGCAGCCTGAGATCCTTCTCCATTCAGTTCTCTAGGCTAGGAGACAGGAGTCAGCAGACCAAATCTGGCCTACTACTTGTTTTCGTAAATAAAGTTTTATCAGGACACAGCCATGCCCATTAGTGTATGTATTCTCTGTGGTCGCTTTCGTACTATAACAGCGTAGTTGAATAGTTGCCATAGAGATGGGATGGCATGTAAAGCCTAAAATATCTACCTTCTTGCCCTTTACAGATAAAGTTTGCTGGCCCTTGACTGGTAGGCAGTCACTACTAATCTGTAGGATCTGGCAGGTAAAACTAAGCCTGTTTGGCATCCCTGGTCTAGCATGTCCTGTTATTCATCCATTGCTGCTTTTGTTAGCAATTATTAGCATTCCACATGCTGTCTGACCAGAAGGCTGGTGGAGATCGGGACCGTACTGACATAAATAAGGACACACATCCATGCATGTTAGAGGATAGGTACACCATTCTATTGCCTCCATTTGAATTTCTATTAAAGTGGATAATTTAGGAAGCTGTGCTTTTCCACTAAGTAGGTATTACCTCTATAGATGATTAGACTGATACATTTCAACAACAACAACAACAACAAAAAAAGGGAAGAAAACAAAACCTGATCAAGATTTGTTTCCTTTCTAAGCTGGTCTTTAGTAAAACGTCTTTAATCAAACTGGACATTGGCCACTCTTAAAAATGATTGATTCAAGTCCATAGGCCATAGCTTCAGATCAAGAAGATCAATATTGTCTTGAAGCCTGTACATTGACTTTTGACACAGAATGATCCAGATAAAAGAAATATCGCTTCTGAAAACCTTGGAGGAAGTTCCTGAGTTGACCATATCTCCAGCTGATAACCCCTTTAGCTTCCCGAGCTGCGAAGAGAGGACTGCCGGTCTGTTTCGTGCCAAGGTTCCACACGTTTCACACTGTTTCACACGTGCTGCTTGCTTGCTCCCTCTCTGTAGAATGTGCATTCTTCATTGCCTAACTAGCTTCTCGTAGTTCTTTGAGACTCAAGCCCGGGACCATCCCCTCCCGAAAGATTTTCCTGATTCCTGCCCTCGAGGCTTACCTCTGTCGTGGGCTCTTCAATACCACGCCTTGTCTACTTACTTCTCTGCCTCACACAGTTGACTATGCAGGTGCTGGGTCATTTATCTGTTCCCTGCACACAGACAGTGTTCAAGTACGTTTGTTAAAAGAAGTGGCATCCTTTTTGTGGTACAGAGGCAGGGCCTTGTGAGTAGAGCTAAGCTTTCTTTTGTGGCTTCTTTTCCAGCAAAGAATTACAATGAAGTGGGGCTTTTAAATTTGATTATGAACCAATTTGTTTATTTACTTTAAAATGAATGGAGACAGAAAAAGGGAAGAAAATGCATCAAAATGCAATGCCTTGGTATTCGAGGTATGGGATTTTGAGTGATTTTTAAATGTTGCCTTTGTGCTTTTCTGTATTTTCTAAACTTTCTGTATGTATTTTTAGTGCTAAACAAGGGGTTGTTTAGTAAAGTGTTCAAGTTACCTATAGGCAATCCTAAAATATAAGACTCAAATGCAAAGCCTTGCTGTTATGAGCATAAATGTAGCACAATGAGGAAAATTCTAAAAGAAAGAATGCTGGTAATTCTGATCAAGGTCAAGAGCTAAACTGAGCGAACCTGTAGAGGCAGCTTGCAGGCACCCACTGAGAAGGCCTGGGGGTGCTCACACAGGGGTCATGCTTATAGGTACAATGCTGAATTCACTCATGGAACCCCCACATTAGAACATGCAGACATCATCAGCCAAGTTGTTAATGGTTTATGTTTACCCCAGAATAACTTTCAAATGGTATTTCACAAGTTTATAATACTGTCATGTGGTGACTTTAGCATGTATCTAGGCCTCAGTTCCCAAACAACTAAAGTTCCAGGTTGAGACTTTTGAAATTTTATTTACTCTATTATGTGTTTTATTTAAGATTTTTATTAAAATATAGCTAACACACAAGATTACATTAGTTTCAGGTATACAGCATAGTATTCAACATTTATATATCTAAAGAAGTGATCACCATAAGTCCAGCAACCACCTGACACTGTACTATGCTATCACAATATTATTGACTATATTCCTTCCCTGTGCTTTACTTTACATCCCCATGACTATTTTGTAAGTACCAATTTGTATTTCTTAATCCCTTCACCTTTTTCACCCTGTTCCCCAATCCCCATTCCCTTTCTTCACTCACCCCCAAGTTCCCTCACATGTGGCAATCATTAAAACATTCTCTGTATCTATGAGTTTATTTTGTTCTTTTTTTAAAAAAATAATCTATCTATCTATCTATCTATCTATCTATCTATCTATATTTTTTAAGATTTTTATTGGGGAATTGGGGGGATGGGAACAGTGCTGGGGAATTGGGGGAAGGGGAACAGACAAGTTGCTGTCCTTTTGTTCTTCAATCTAGTTGTGGAGGACATTGCTTCACTGGCTCAAGTTGGCACCATCATTGCACTCTTCCCAGGCGAGGCAGATCAGTCGCCGGCTTCTGGACGGCCGCTCACTGCAGCTGCTGGCCGCTCATGCTGGCTGCTGGCTACATACGGTAGCCCATGGCAACCCACTGCCACAGGGGCTGCAGCCTATGCCGTCGCCAGCGACTCATGGCATCCCAGCTCCAGATTGAGCTGTTGTTCAGCATCTTAGCTGTGGAGGGCAGTGTCACTGGCCCTCATATGTGGGATCCGAACCGGGGCCCTCTGGCATCCCAAGCCAGTTCTTAACCATCGCGCCACTTGGCCGGCCCTATTTTGTTCTTTTAAGTGAAATCATATGACATTTGTCTCTCTCTGTCTGATTTACTACACTCACCACAATACCCTCTAGGTCCATCCATGTTTTTGCAGATGGTAAGATTTCATTCTTTTTTTATGGCTGAGTAATATTCCATTGTGTATATGTATTACCACTTCTTATTTATCAATTCAGCTATCGATGGACACCTAGGCTGCCTCCATATCTTGGCTATTGTAAATAATGCTGCATGAACATATGGAGCATATGTCCTTTTGAATTAGTGTTTTGGGCTTCTTCTGATAAATATCCAAAAGTGGGATTACTGACTGGGTCCTTCTTTGTCTCTTGTTATAGCCTTTCTTTTAAAGTCTATTTTGTATAAATATTGCTACTCCAGTTTTTTTTTTGTTTGTTTGTTTGTTTCCATTTTCATAAAATATTTTCTATATTAGAAATAATTCAGTTCATAATTCTATGATCAAATCAAATAATCCATTTTGTACCTGAGCAAAACTACATTGTAGACTTCATGTTCTGTTTATAATAACTATTGTAACCTTGTCATTCTGTACGTAGGAGCATTTGTCACTGTGGCATGGAAAGTATTATTATTATTATTATTATTATTATTAATGAAATTAAAGATAGAGTTATAGGGAGTATTTCAGATGGTACCCTTCAAAAGCGGGTATGTAGAAATCAGTGTTTAAGTAAACTGGACAGTTGAAACCCTGCCTTTCTTTACTCCAGTCTCAGAGCTCTGTAATGATTCATCCTGCAGATGTAGGCTGGGTGAAGCACCATTAACCCTGCTCAGTTGACACTAACCCCAGTTCTGATACTCAGCTTTGCTGAGGTATCATAACTTTAATATATATATATATATATATATATATATATATATATATATATATATATATATATATATATATTTGGTACAGGCAGAAGATAGAATACTTTTGAATTAATGTGTGAGAAAATTGCTTCTTCTTCTCAGGAAAATCTCACATTTTAAAACTTAAATGCTTTTTCGTCTCCAGGGAACAGGTCAGATGGCCCCTTCTCATTACTGTAGTGTTTTCCCTTTTAAGCTGGGAAGGAGTCTTGATGTAATTGCATAGATAATTTCATTTGTCTTTTGGAGGATTTCTGCATCATCACTTGTACTCCTTGAGGCCACTGAACTACCCTCCTTGTTAGTTGTTATTCCAGGCCCTCTTCATCTGCAATGTGCTAATTCTTCATAGTACCTGGAGAGATAACCCCTATTACCATTTTACAGATGAGAAAACTAAAACTTGAAGGGATTCAGTAACTTCCTCAGTTTTAGACAGTGTGTGTCCATGTAGTGTGGAATGGAGGATGGATGGAGCAGCAAATGTGTTCAGAATAGACCACAAACCTGATTTATTCAGGACATTGCCCTCTTCATCCCTCTTAGCCTCCTTAAATCCCTTTTCCTTCTCCTCTTTTTCTCAGTAAGTCTTTTCCCATAAATTCTCTAATAAGTGATTCAACCCTCCCCTCCCCAACATTGTACTTTGCTTGTGTGACTGGAGCCTTAGGGAGCTGGTGGAGGCGGAGGGAGGTGGGGTTTTGCTGGCCTTTGTGTAGTATATCACCCCTGGTCAGAGCATCTTGGGAAGGAATTGGACACTTTTACTTCTCAGCACTGGACTTATGCTGGGTATCCAGCAAGGGGGTCTTTCAGCCATGCTATTTCTTATTTGCTCAGGGCTTTTTGACTCCATAAGGATGAGGCTGATAAGGTACCATTAGGGTAACTATTGCCCATTGGGGATCATTGTGCCCATATCTCTGTGAACATCATTTTTTCATTCATTTGTTCATTTTTTCACTCAACAAATATTAGGTGCCACACACTGCTACACAATCATCTAATGGCCAACAAGAATAAGAGTCACGGTGCTCACGGAGCTTGTTCCAGAGGGGGAGACGAACAATAACCAAGGAAACAAATAAACAAGATAATTTCACCCTGTGACATGTAATGAGGGAAATAAATGGAGGACTTGACAGAGAATATCCCAAGAGGATGGTTCTATAAATAGAATTGTCTGGAAGACCACTTTAAGGAGTTGCCTTTTGCACGGACATCTGACAGAAGGGAAGGGCTCAGCCAAACCAGAACCTGGAGAAAGACCATACAGGGCAATGGGAAACGGGAAAACACGCAAGAGTTGGGGATGAGTTTGACTTATTGGAGGGATTGAAAAGGGGCCGGTGTAGTTGGAGCCTAGTGAGTGAGAGTGTGGTAAGCAATGGGGTAGGGTCAGAGCTGGTGGGCTTTGTCAGTGACAGTGACTCATGTGGAACACAATATCACAGTCTAACTGGCTGTTTCCAGATGATGTCCATTTGACTGGTCTATGCCTTGTGTTAGATAGTTAGACTTCCACCCCTGTTATAGGCCATGGCAAGGACAGTTGTACCGTAAAAGCATGTGTTTCACTATTTCCTGTGAAGCATCCCAGGTTATCAACATAAGGTGAGCTGTCAAGCATTGAGGAGCTCAGTCCCCAGAGAGGTGACCGTTTCACTGCCTGAGGACATGAGCTGGAGCAGAGCACAGGTTGCTCCTGTTCCTGTTCTGACCTTCCTGTTTATCAAAATCATTCTGAGACACTTGCATTTCCTTTGGCAGCCCACACAGCACTTAACCTTCACCATGCAAATTAGTATTAATCTATCAAGGATTCTAGGCCAGCTTGTTTTTGTCCCCATTAACCTCTGGCTAGCCCTACACTTCTTCAATAAAGAGAACTCCATTTCCTAATCAATGGTCACTTCCAGATGGAAATCATAATTATGGTTATGCAGCATTCAGTTAGCATACACAGCTTTTATGAGTGTGATTGATAGAAATGAGGCAATGGGACTGAATGGGTCTCAAACACTCTTGTTTTGCTCATCTTATTTTGTAGGTTATGTAGAGTGGCCATATATTTATTGTCCAAGTAGGGATGCTTTTGAGAGTGAAGGGGACTCTATTAATAATTATACCATGAAAACAGACATAAACAGGGGTGGGTGGTCAACCTAAGTTTTCAGTATTTGAATATCACACTGTTATTATATTTTCTAGGTTTTTCCATATAGCAATGAGAGACAGTCACTCTTTCTTGCCCCTTCTATTATAATCAAGCGCATTAAGTCCGTCCATTTTATGGATCTAAAGAGAAAGTCACAAAATGACTTTTTTCATAGACTATCTTTTACTGGCGGTTTATGCCAAGCTTAGGAAGGAAATAACTCAGCCAAAGCTTGTAACCTCAGGAATGCACTGAGGCTCTAGGTGGTCAGGAAAATGGCAGAGCCGTCTCAAAGATATTTGCTTCCTTCACTCTGTATTCACCTCCCTGCGTGAGGAAAGCACCTCTGTGGGGGGAGAGGTGGAAATGGCATGAAGATAATTTGCCTGATGATCTCTGCTCAGACCACCCACTAGTGAAAGTGAAGGTGGAAGAGGAGCTGTTCTTAAGACAGCAAATAATTTGCCACAGTGAGAACCTGTTGTATGTGCTAATAAGAAATGGACGGTCTTGAGGGAAAGGAATAAACTGGGTGGATCCAATTTATTATTCTTTGCATTACAGGAAAGAAAAATATATAACCCTGAATATCCTCAGTTGGCAATAATACTTTCTTTTTATCATTCTTTAATTGATTAGAAAAGTCTTTAAAAAGAGTCTTGGCTGAATGCTTGTTTGCTTTTTTGCTTAAAGAACACAAAACTGTTGGATAAATTAACATCATATCCTGTCCTCCCTCCTAACCCATATTTAAGCCAAGATCTATCAGTTAAGATGTTCTTCAGCTACTGAGTTCCAAAGAATCTATTGATAAGCTTCTTTCAATTGGGATGATGTTTTTGAAGATGCAAATTATTCCTAAACAGAACCTGAGGGTTCATTTTTCCCTGAGTACAACTTTTCTTCAATTGACTGGAGGTTGCTATAAGAGAATATTTAGTCAGATGATTTAGACTAACAAAGTATCTGATAGCACAATTGCCACTAGGGTTTTAGTAAGCCATGTCAACACCCTGGGATGTTGTTGACATTTACAGGAAAGCTCACCTGATCTTCCAATGACCCATCTCCCCTTCTTTCCCTTCCCACTGTTGTTTCCTATCCTTTATTATTATTATTTCTTAAACATTCAAAAAATGAGCCTTCTCCTGTATTGGCATAATTGTCCCCTCAAACTCCTGTTTGTGTGCTCAGTTCAGTGCAATTCAGCCTAAAGCAAGTATTTTTAGGAAACAACTGAAATATAACTATATAACTAACAAATAAAACAAGGGTGGGGTTATGGTTTGATTCTATGAAAAAAATAATGAATTACCTAGTGTGAATCACATAATGAAGGTTTAAGGATGCTCAACCCTAAAAGTGTTTTGCTATCTAGACCAGTGTCCAAAAACTTACAATGTGAATTACACACGTAATGTAAAATTTTCTGGTAGCCACATAAAAAAAAAAGGTGAAATTAATTTGAAGAATTTATTTTTTTAACCTAATATATGCAAAATATTATCATCTCAACATGTAATGAACATGAAAAGTATTAATGAGATGTATTACATTTTTTTCATGCTGAGCCTTTGAAATCTGGAACATTTCAATCCAGCCTAGCTACACCTTCCATGTTCAATAGCCACAGGTGGCTGGTGGCTACTGTATTAGACAGGACAGTGCAGATGTAGACTATTGCTACTCAAAATGTGGTCTGTGGACAGATGTCACTCTGTGAGCTGTTTGGTAGAGGACCACAATGAGATAAGTTCAGAAACTGAAAGGACGAGTTTAAAAACTTTGATAGCAATTTGACATTGCCATGACCTCCAAACATGTGATCATTTTTAAAGTAATTTGTTTTTAATGTATTCTGCAGAATATTAGTCTGCAATTGGTTAATAATGGGCATGGGGGAGAAACCTGAGCCTTCCTCACAGATAGCTTGAGAAGCCCTGCTGTAGACTTTCCACCCTCCGTGCCCCACACTTCTCAGCCTCAGCTTAGCCTGGCAACCTGCAGAAATGCATCCCTCAAAAGTCACTCACATGGTTCATTGTGGAACAGTGGCTTCATTCCGGTTCTCATATCTGTTTCATGATATTTAGCTGATTTCTTCATAATCTTCCCACCTACTAAATCCAGGTTCACTGGGGGAATAGCATGGTTAGAAGTGAGCTAATTTAGGAAGAGTAATTTGTCCACTGAGCATGGTATGGTGGGGGTGGGAAGCTTGGAGATGGGTCACCAGGGAGAGGAAGAGTACATGTGTTAGAATTCTCCAGATAAGTAGAAACAACAGGATATCTATCTATCTATCTATCTATCTATCATCTATCTATCTATCTATCTATCATCTATCACTCTAAAAGAGAGACTATAAGGAATTGGATCATATGATTATGGAGAAGTCCTTAGATAAGCAGTCAACAAGCTGGAGAACCAGGAGAGCCGGTGTGTAGTTTCAGTCGAAGCCTGAAGGGCTGAAGAGCCAATGGAGTAAGTTCCAGTCCCAAATCTTGTGCGGTGAAGACCCAAGAAGAGCCAAGGTTCATGTCCTAGAGCAACGAAAGAGCGATGTCTTAGCTCACAGCAGTCAGGAAGAGGGAGTTTCCCCTTATTCTGGGGGAGAGTTAGCCTTTTTGTTCTCCTTTAGCTGATTTCATGAGGCCCACCCACATTGGGAGTGCAAACAGCTTTACTCAATTTACTGATTCAAATTGTTAATCTCATCCAAAAAACACCCTTACAAACACCCAGAATACTGTTTCATCAAATGTCTGGGCACCCTGTGATCCAATCAACTTAACGCATACATGAACCATCATAGTGCATATGGAATTCAGAGCTCGCATATAGGCAGTAGTCAGGTGATAGAAAGGAGAGGAAAGGACCAAGCTGAGAGACCATTAGGAGGGAGACAATGGCAGGATGTGGGGTGTGAGAGAGGGAGCAGGTGAGGCTGATTCTCAGGCTTGGGTAGCAGGATTCCAGAGATAGCCAAATCCACCTGGATGTCTCCCCAGCACATGAAACTTAAAGTCAAAGTATCCAAAATGGAACCCCGTTCCTCCTCCTCTCACTCCCAGCTCTTTCTCCTGACTGCCATTCTGTGAACAACATCACCATTCTTTCAATCATGTAGGCTCAAAACCTGGGGTCATCTTTGCTTCCCCTCTCTTATGTCCCGTCTCTTGTGGAGTCCTATAGAGTTTAATTCTACAGACTCGCTCTCTCTTCCAGCCTCTCATTTCCATTCATATTCCTTAGCGTCCAGCTAGACCAGACTCATTACCTCTAGCCAGGCTCTTGCAATATTCTCCTAATGCGTCTTCTTATTACCAGCCTCTCTGTGCTTCAAACCACCTTTCAAGTCACTGCCAAGTTGTCTTTAAGCCTGTCATCCCTCCCTCAATTTCCCAATATCCATTCATTGCCTACGGATGACATCTAGTCTTCTTTCCTGGGAATTCAATGCCCTCTGTGACCTGGCTCTAGCAGATGTTTTAAGGCTCATCTTTGCCCTATGTTATTGAGGTCTGTGTATGTTGGGCACTAGGATAGATCCTGAGGGTGCAGCTCTAATAGCATGGGAGGTCATGGAGTGAAAAGTGGGGTTCACTGGGAGCACATGGTAAAAGGCTTTGACCTGACTCAGGGTTGTCATTAAGCAGAGCTTTCAAGATTTTTTAGGAATTAGCCAAGAAGAGGAAGCCTGACCTACTCAGACCTAAACATTAGAAAGAATATGATTCATTCAAGGTTTTAGAGGAAAAGCACATGGCTGAATCCACAGAGGAAAAGGACAAGCTCCAGGTGATTCCAGAGAGAGGCATAAGGCAGCTACCTTAACATGAGACTTAATTCTAAGGGCAGTGGGAAACCATGGAAGGGTTTTCAGCAGGGCTGTCAAATGATCCGATCTGCCTTATGAAAATTTCACTCTAACTGCTATAGATTTTAACTGCTGATCACCTCTCTTATCCCCCCTGAACCTTTCTCTAACATTTTTAACCCTATGTCAATTTTTATCTTAGTGTAATTAGAAAGTCCAAAACTTATTTGTCAAAGAAGCTATTTTATATCACATCTCTCTTGCATGCCCCGTATTCTTCAGAACACAGTTTGAGAATTGCTGACTGAATTTATTTCCTCTGCCTGGATGCCTCCTTGCCCTGCTGAAATCCAGCACATCTTGCCAGAGACCCAGATCTAACCTGTCCTTCCAGTCCTGGCATAGATACCTGGAACCTCTCTAAGACCCCACTGTCAGCTCTAAAGTCAGCTTTCTTCATCCCTTCAGCCAAGGCTCCTTGCAGATCTGAAAAGACTACCATTCAAGGATGCCAGAGACCTCTGTCTTTTCTGAACTCCTGTAGTGCATTGTTGACATATGTCTTGGTCACTCTTCAGTGGACCTTGTATTAGAGCAGAATGTGTGTGTCTCAATTCCCCCTGAAGGCAAGGAGTTGGGGGTTATTAGTTTCTGTGTTTCTCTCACACGCTTACTCTCTTGTCCAGAGAAGGAAGTAGATTGCTATGTAATTAATTCTCACCCTTGAGAAGCCACCCTCGCTCCTTTGTATCTCCCAGCCTAGTCTGAGTATCTGTCAGGTGTGCCCGAGGGGAGAACTCTCCCCATGCTCAGTCCACAGGGATTCCTTAAAGCCCTAGCTAACTCCAGTCACCCACCCTATGTTTGTAGCCCCCGGATTGAGGCTCTGGAATGCTTTTCAGATATTCCCAAGGATATCTGTGATGCGCAGACCGGCACAGGCACGTGAAGGGCACCTTCATCTCTCTACTTAGGGCTTTGTCCATTTCTCAGTCAACTAGAGAAGAGAAAGTCTGTTTCTGTTGTGTCTTTGGGTGTTTCTCAGCCTGCGCCTAAGAACAGGCTTCCTTTGGTCCAAAGGGTCTCACGGCTGCACTTCCCCTTTTGTGAGGGCATGTGTGTGGTAGAGGCAGGTGGGGCGTAATGGCTTTTGTCAAGGAGCCTGTCCTCCCCCATGGCAGCATCGGCTTCCTTTGCCAGGGCTCGCTCCTCTCGCTCCTTGTGGGAAGGACTGTCAAAGGATGTCAGGATAAATTCTCCGCTCCTACTTATGCCTTTTCTTTCTCCCTCTCTTTCTCTCTCTCTCCTCTCTTTTGATTCTGTCTTGATGTCATGCCTTCAAAGTATACTACCTGTAAAATATTGATTCACAGCAGGCTGCATCTGCCAGGATCAGGTTTCTCTTCTGCTGGCAGCAATAATAAACTACCACAGACACGGCAGACTCGGTGCCAGCTTCATCGCGGCTTCACACACTCCCGTCTGTCTTTTGCCTGACTCTACATAATGAAACAGCGTCCAGAGACATTTCAGAAGCAGAGAAACCAAGTAACAACCGGTGGGGACATAAAAGAACCACGGGAGACTACAAACGGAGGGAGTACTCCCCTCAGGCAGGAGGGGAGTCGGAAGCTCCCAGGTTTCCTGAAAGCAACTGGAAAAACAGCAAATGATAAACAAAGCCCCCCAGTTAACCACTCATGGGAGCGTGATTGCAGTGGTCCTCTGCCTCCTCTGTCCTTTTTCCTTTCTCCCAGTCATCATGGGCCAGCTTGGGAACTGCACCTTAAAGCACTGATAACTTATAAACCCTGCTGCTAATATCAAACTTAGAGGGAAGTCTATGAAAGAGGGAGGTGAATTTTGTTTGCATCAGAAAGAGAGAATTAATGGCCACACAGCAGGGCAGGGTGGTGAAGAGCTTGGACTCTGTAGACAGAGCCTCAGTGGGTACCTGGCTCTGCCACTCACCATCCATGTGATTTGGGGGAAGTTACTAAACTGATGTCCCCATTCCCTTGTTGGTGTTATAGAATCGTTGGTATGAGTAAGTGAAATAATAGTTGTAAGGTATTTAGAATAGTGCCTGGCACATAGCACTATTGCAATGTTTGTTAAATACATGCCTATACATGCCTAATTTCCCTGATGGAAAGTCAAAAGTCCCAGTTAATGCGAGCAGTGTGGTGGGCATTCTTCTTCTCTTTGGGGGCTGTAACTCATCCTCCTGGAAGTCTTCAGAGCAGATAGGCCCTGGGGGCCAGCAAAGCCTGGGGGGGAACCTGAACATTCTCCTCTTGCTTTGTCTGCAAAAGTGTATTTGTCCTGAGATGTCCCACTCTCTGAGAAGGTGACTTTTTATTCAGAAGCACAACAGTTGTGGAAAGAGTTTTCTAAACCTCAGTGACGTGTGTCTGTGTCATTCACATCCTGGCTGGTGAGCAAAGGATTAAAAAGAGAAGTGCCCATCTGAAGTCAGTAAATCCGTCATCAGAGATGATAGCTGTGGCTTTGCATTCTTGTTTTACTGCGACTTTGAGCAAGCTGGTGAAGGTGGCTATGGCGTCCAGCTCTGGCCTGTGAAGAATGATGACTTTTTACTCTGTTAAGCTACTGAGGGGACCTTACCACTCAGCACCCTCCGGGGAGCCTTCTCTTTTGCAGTACAGGGAAATTTACCCCTTGTGACCAACTGTTAAACTGCCTTTGAAGCCTCTTTTAATTCAGATTTGGTTCAGCTCACGATGGCTTCAGAGTCAGTGGGGAAAACGTTTACGATGTGACAAACTAGCAACCTGTATTTTTTATGAACTGTTAGAGAAATCATGGATTTCTTTTGTACTCGTGTTCTTTTGCTTTCTGTTGGAGAGATGTCCTTTGAGACCTCTCAGTTCCTCTCTTTATATTCTTTCTCCTCTTCAAACCTCAAAGCCTCTATACACAGTAGAAGGCTTCCCTGTGAAGAGGCAGGCTGGAGAAAGTTTTATCTGGCCTGTGGTCAAAGGAGAAACTGCCAAGTCAAGTGGAGCATCCACCCCACAACTGGGGAGTTTAGTTCCTTCCGAACGAGAGGGCTTCTTTCTGTTACCCAAAGGCCTCGAAGGGCACTGCAATCTAATGGGCTTCATGCTGGCCCACTGTGCCCACCCTGTCACCCTCACTATGGCGTGCTCCATAGGACCGTCATGTTCTTCTTTATGCCAGGATCCTAAATTATTGTTTGTTTCCCTTCACAGATATAGAGCAGGAGATTAACACTGTGCAAAGCATCTTGGGACATCTGAAGGTGGAGCTGTGGGAGACAGAAATCTGAGCTTAAGGAGGGATAAGTGACGTGCCAGGAGGAAGACGTGGGGCTAAATCTTGACCCTGAGCAAGGTTTTGTCAAAGACAAAATGGAGAGGGAATACCTTCTATAGAAAAGGGAGATAGACGTAGGGAGGGCTCTTTGGAAGCCACATGTCAGGCTCCAGGGGTGTGATTAACTATCTGGGCTTGCAAGTCAGTTCTGCAGTTGTGTGGCCCTGGGGAAAATGACTTTACCCCTGTCTCCAGCTCCTCATCTTTAAAATGGATTGTTATGAGGATTAAAGGCGGTAGTCCATGTAAAGTTCTTATTAAGGCTTGAATTAATGTTAACATGTTGGTATGAAGAAGTCTTGAGAAACAAGAGTTACTCAGGATATAACCCTTTGGGAACACAATAGAAAAACCATGGAAAAGGGATCTTTTAAAGGCCAGTTAATAAAAAACTTAAAAGTCACCCTTGGTTTTTATCCACCAGCAAAATTATTCATATTCTATGTCCCTGGTAAGCAGTAGGTACTCAATAAATATTTGTTCCATAAATGAGCAAATATTCAGCCCTATATGTATGCCTGTGAGCTCAGTAAGCATTAGTAGCCTAAAAAAATTTCACCATTGGCCCACTGATCTGATTATAATTTTATTGTTCCTTTCAACTAAAAAGAAATCTTTCTGTTGTCTATTTTGTTCTTTTTCAGGTCTAAGGTATAGGGGTCTATGTTAATTTGCATGACTGGGCTAACCTAAATCATGTTAAGTGTTTCCTATACATCTCTTTAACCTATATTAATTGAAAATCTCCCATATTTTACTAGGTGCTGGGGTTTAGTTTCTGTCCTCAAGATCTAAAAGAGAACAAAATAGACAAGAACAATATACCATGATAAGCATTAAGACAGAAGCTGCTGTGGAAATACAAAGAGAGCTTTACCCACCTTGTGAGTGCGTGTGCATATGGAGATAAAGGAGCTCAGGGAAGCTTTGTGGAGATGGTGGCATTTAATATTTGGATAGCAATGTATTACATTTTAATGAATAGGTAGATTATATGGTGAGAAAAAATGTTTTTAGACTAAACATTAAGTAAAATACACTCTGGTACAAGGGGATGAAAATCTTGAGGTGTGAAAGTTGACTCAACATTCAGACTTGCAAAGTATAAAAGAAACAAACAAAAATATTGGCTGAACTTCCTAAGTGTGAGTCTTTTTGTCTTTCCTCCCTCCATCCCTCCATCCCTCCATCCCTCCCTTCCTCCCTTCCTTCCTCCCTCCCATTCTTTATTCCTTCCTCCTCTTTCTTTTTCCTCACCTTTATTGAAACATACTTGACTCTTTAACTTTCAAAAGCACTTTGATTCTGTGACTATTCAACTGGAAGGTCACTGAGAATTTGGAGAACAGATTGATGAGGAAAAAAAATGAATCTTCATGACTAACTAAACTACAATTTTAGATTTAAGCTTCTGGTGACAGGAATTAACCAAAGAAGGCAAGGGTGTTGTGTAGGGCATTTCTCTCATAGTCTCTGTTCGTGAAGAGAGAGTTTTATTGCATGTTGACTGGTATCTGCTAAGAAAGAACAATGCCAACAGTTAGATAAAAATATCGGTAGATCACTTTTATTAATAACATTGAGATGGGACACACAGTGCCTGCCATATTACTTAGGAAATTGCTTGGATAACAAAAGCCCTTCTACTTCGTGAGTAAACATAGACAAAGTTATATGAGTCACCAGGAGGCTAGTTTAGGTAATGGGCTGGCATCTGCAATGGTGAAAATAAATGATAAAGGGTTGAAAAGCAAAGAGAAAAGTCATTTGAAGAGGGAGAATCAATAATGTTAGCTAGCATGTTTGCTCATCTGTAAAATGAATAGTTTGGGGTTGGATCGAATCCAAGGTTCTTGCCATCTTTGACACATCATGGACCTGTGGATCCACTAAGGAATAGATAGGCAACAGAGGGAACACAGGCTTATTTATGAAAACTTACTATGTTTTTCTTCTCAAGAATGGCAGGTTCTGAAAACAATGTTTAAATCCAAGTCATTTTTAAAGATAAAAATGAAAATATAAAATACAGGCAAAAATAACAGAGCACACACACAAAATAAGTGTCACACTATCAAACTGATGCTTCTGTGCACATGCTATTTTCTCTGGGAGTGAGATATTTGGAAAAGTCAGGAAATATTTGGGACATTAAATCATTTAGTACACCATTCTTTGTTATACTAAAGAGTACAGCCAAAACCCCAAAAAGTGAGGAATTTTAGGAAACTTCAGTAACTTATAGTCACGTGTAGCTTTGACATTGAGAGAATCTGCTTCAAAATTAAAAATGAGATCAACTCATATCATGGGTTTCTGAAAATTTCTATGTTTAGTTGAACATTTTGGAAGAGAGATGTGCAGCAAAATGTGCACTCTCCAATCACAAGAGTTGTCACTGGAAAGTGGTTGCCCAGTCATGAACATCTTTGCCAATCCCCTTTTCTCTTGGTAGGATCATATGACTATCCTTGTCAATGGACTATTGGCAGAAGTTCTGTACATCATTTCTTGGCCCAGGATGTTAAGAATAGAGTGTGCCTTCATCACAGTTTCTGTTTGCCCTTGTGATTTGATGTAGAAGGATCCACAGACCTAGGGGATGGCAGAACCCTAGGCTGGAAGAATCCTAGCTCCCTGGTGCACTGCATAAAGAAATCTGCCCATCTATCAGAAGCCCTGCATTGTGCTCTTACGGGGCTAAGAAGTAAACTTTTATTGAACCTTTGTGGTTTATTTTTATAGCAATTCTCTGATTGATATAGATACCAAATCCCTTGGTCATGCATAGAATGGTAAATTAGTTCATTGAAGAGAAACACACACTCTCTGTTTTATGGGTGATGGGAGTACATTGTAAATTCTGATATGTCCTGTGGTCTTTGAGTAAAGAGAAGTCAATAATCTTTCCTTGTGGTGTTAAGTTCTTATAAAAAACTGGAATGCCCCAGCTTTCTTCTTGTCTAAGTCAAGGTGTGGCATTTGCTTTGGTCATTCAGAAGCATCAGTGAGTTGCTTCTTGCTAATTGCCAACTTGATTACAGAGAAAAACACAAGTTTCTGATTTTTCTTCAGCCATACATGATGAGAGGGGACACCTGTGACTGGTGTGAAGTGGACAAAAAATGTGGTAAAGACTATAGGGGAAAATGCCATTTATTTTTATACTTACTCCCTGAAGTTGAAAAATGAACTATAGAATTTTCCACAGTCAATAGCCATGTTACTTTACTGCTATTGCTAGCATTAAAAAAACACAATGGACCAAATAACATGTGCCATAGATATACCTACTGATCAAAGGAATTTCCTATCTTGACCCAATCTTCTCCCTGTTATTTGGTATTCACAGTTCTTTGTAGCTACTGAGCTAAAAGGAAACCCAAGAGTTAGATAACCAGTCTCATAAAAGCAGAACTTGTGAAGTTATAAAAATGGTATCATTGTAAAAATTGATAGAAACTGATCATAACCAAAACTTAGGCAAGGGAAAATTTATCACTATAAAAAATGTTAAGTGCAAATCAGTTTAATTCATATAATGACATGGTGAAGGAAAAAAGGGCAATTACACTCAGGATTGTTATAGATGTGTCAGTATATTAAATATACCAGTTAGTTTGGGCAAAACTAATAAGAACCTCTCTCCTAGGGCAAAGATGAATGCTTCCAGATACCTTTGTGTTTTGATACCTCAAAAAGTCCTGCTTTCTCTCTGGGATGACTTTTTTGTATGTAATTCACACAAAGACTTTAGCAGTCAATGTCTATTTCACTCAACTCCCTGTTTGTATGAAGATTAAATAGTAAATCATTATTCTTTGAAAGTCTCCCAAGCAACTTAGTACACATTTTATTAGACTACTAAAAATTTATTTTCATTTTCTTTTTTAATGATTGGGGATTATTGGAAGTAACAAGCTCTTCCAGGCCTGGACCAGGATGAAGGAGTGAGGTGTCTATGCTGTAACATTTAAGAAGGTGCGGTTCTCACCCTGCACTTTCATGGCGCCAAGAATGAGCTCCTCCTTAAAATTTGTGCCCTAGGTACTTTACTCTCTTTACTCTAGTCCCATTACTGAATGCCACAGATGAACTAGTGTGAAAAGTGTACATCTGAGGTGTGCAGAGCAACCTGGGAATGCTTACACACAGTGTCTGAGTTTGGGTATCTGGTAGTAACTTCTTAATGAGAAATGTAGGGAAATCAGCTCCGATGTCAAGGTGAGTCCCTGCTGAGCAAATGACACTAGGAAAGAAAAGCTCCTCTTTTGGTCTTTGCTTGAATAATAATAATAATAAAAAAGACCTATAATTGGATTTCCTTAAAGACTTGGAGAACTCACATCTTTATAACTTTTCAGATTGAAAGGTAGTCCTTTTGAATTCTATTAACTTTGCAGCCTACATTTTTTAGAAAGTAAGATTATGTAGCTTCTGAAGGAAATCAGTAACAATGAAGAGAGCAATATTTGCATTCACAAGTTATTCTGTATCGGCAGATTGTCATCTTTTGTAGAAATATCATAATTTTTCAAAAGGACCACTTTGAAGATAAAGAATAATCTTTAATCATTTTTTTTAAATAAAAAAGTCATTTTGAATGCTCACTTTGACAATCAAAGATCCTGTTGCCCTTTAGCACGGTGCAGCCCACTTGAGGTAACCACACTGCAGTCAAGGGCACCATCTTTCTCTCATCTCCAACTCTGCCAGAATAATGGCCCACATTCAACCCCCTGCCCCTTGCATTTCTAAAGGTTCCTGTTAGCAGAGGAATGAGAACCATGTTATCTCGGAAATGTGAGTAGCCTGGAATCTAAAGAAATGGCAGCTAATAGCTACAGTAAAATAGAGTAGCTAGCAAATTTCATGGATGGATCAGAAAACTATTTTTATATTCCTATCTTAGTTTAAAATTCTAAGACTCAGTGACTTGTAATATGTGAGAAAGAGCTGTCTATGCTGAGGTCACTGATAAGAAAACAACATCTCTGAAAAAGACACTTTCTCTCATTATTTAAAGAAGTTTCGAGGGATCAAGATTGGTAGATTGAATCTTCTCTCTTAGAAAATTGTGGCTTTTCACATTCCATGAAAGATGGTGGCAGTTTTCATGCATATGGAGCTAGAGACAGTGATGTCACATTGGGAACTTCAGAAGGTAATCAGACATGTAACTGCTCTGCTGAACGCATGGCTTCTCGGGTATGCTAGAACACTGCCCTGGGTTTGCTTCTACAGCTTCTTTAAAATTCAGGCAGCAGGGAGAACCTTTCTCTGCCCATGGATGGACGATCTCATGACTTTTACGCTTATTCTTAGGTAAAATATTGACCCCTTTAAGATAAAAACAAAATCTCAATTCAGAAATTAGGCTTTTCTGGCCCTAATTTTAAACTATTGAATTCATCCTCTTTTAAAGGTGAGACTTCTGCCCTGAATCCCTAACTCCATGTGAAGACCTGAACTTGACTTATTTCATTGTCTATTTGCTAGCTACTTTTTTTCTCCATCAGGGTCAAAACTGGAGGAGGGAGGAGAAGTGAGGGCATAGGGCTCTTCCTTTAGGGCGCTTTCCTGATTCTTCAGAGAGTCCCATCCCCGGGGCCTCTCACCCCGCAGTTCCCTTAATGTTGCTGGGGTTGCCTGTGACCTCTTCCTGGCTCCTAGGCAGTGGTAGATCATCTCCAGACCCCTCCTCTTGGAGTGTAAGACCCAAGATGATCTTGCTTCGTTGTGGCCTCCTTCTGGGGTGGGGGAAACACTGACACCGTAGGTGCAGACTACAGGGACCCAGGACGCTGCTCGCTCTGCCACCGTGGTTCTCTGCACGGTTCTTAGTGGCTCCATTGCAGGGAATGCCCTAGGCTTGAGGAGGAGTCGTACCCCAACTGAGGATCCTCACACTATTAGTAGGTACAGATAATAGCGCCCTCCAAACAAATCTGATCACAATCCCCTCCCCCTTCTTTTTAGGCCTGGCCCTCTTATGTCCTTCTTTATGATGACTCACGCTCACGTTACTGATTGTCGCATTAGTGCCACAGTCAAAATTGAAGTTAAAGGAACCCATTTTTTTTTAAAAGATTTTTTAATTTTTATTTTTATTGGGGAATTGGGGGAAGGGGAACAGACAAATTGCTGTCCTTTTGTTCTTCAGTCTAGTTGTGGAGGACGTTGCTTCACTGGCCCAAGTTGGCACCATCATTGCACTCTTCCCAGGTGAGGCAGATCAGATGCCGGCTTCTGGACAGCTGCTCACGGTGGCTGCTGGCCACTCACGGTGGCTGCTGGCTACGCACAGTAGCCTATGGCAACCCACTGTAGCAGGGGCTGCAGCCTATGCTGTCACCGGCGACTCACGGCAGCCCAGCTCCAGATTGAGCTGTTGTTCAGCATCTTAGCTGTAGAGAGCAGTGTCACTGGCCTCATATGTGGGATCCGAACCGGTGCCCTCTGGCATCCTAGGCTAGCTCTTAACCAATGCGCCACTCGGACGGCCCAAAGGAGCCCATTTTAACACTGCTATACAGATGAAACAATAATTGAGAGATTTTCTACTAAACACACATAATTTAATGATTTTTGTCTGCTTAATCTGATCACTTTGGTGAAAACCCTTTACCGAAGCCTGCTCTGTCCCAGCTATAGGACAGCTCACACTTAGCTAGATTGTATGGCATGCCCATCCTCACTAATGTACTTTTATCCAAACACTTACCCCCTTGGCCTCTTAAATGCAGAGATATGACCTTCCTATTCACTTGGGCCTAGCCAGGACAAGGGTATTCCCCACCCCTTATCCATTCCCTGGCTGATTCAAGGAAAGGATGCCCAGGCCCTCAAAAGGTGGAGGTGCTTTCTAAACATCTATTTCTTTTAAAGGGCAATCACTATTTCCCCCTGTTATACATTGTATTAAATCTATAACTTACAAAATATTTCATAACCTATTGACCTACCACCTCTTACACACAGTTTGACCTCCTCAGGAAGGGATCTTGTCCAGCATCGGGGACATAAACATAATCGCTAGGTCACCAGAAGCGGCCATGCACATGTGGCGATTCCACCCTGGCCACCCGGTGGCCTACTCATGTTTGAGAATCTAGAATGGCTAGAAGAGACTCAGGCATGTGGCACAAAAAGATTATAATCTAGGAAACCTGGAGGAGTTACATTAGTAGCCAGTACCTAAAGAGCGTTCCCCTTTGTACTTTCCTCTTTTGTCTTCCCTCTTAGTTTTGGAGCAGTACATTGGAAAGTAGGACTAAGGGAGTGTTTGAGGCTGAGAGAAGAAGCCGGAAGCTGACTGTTTCAGGAGGGCTTCCCGCTGGAGGTTTTTAGGAGGCAGTTGGTGTTCTTACTGAGTTGTTCCCCTCATCTCACCAGGATGAGAAATTGACAGGTACTGCAAAAACACAGGGAGAGAAGGGAGCCGAGCATAGAATAAAATTATGAGAAAATCGAAATTCACCACATTAGTATTCAAACCACATATTTTCTGCTCGCGAAAGCTTTAATGCAGGCAAAAATCTTACTTAAGCAAAATATTTGCCTTGAAAGAACAGTATGAACAACCAAAATGAAGTAATTACCTATAATTTTCTATTCTTTACCGTAGATGATTCAATTCAACATATTTTACTGAATATCTTCTCTATACTTGCAATGGAGACATAAATTTAAATAGGATGCAGGCCCTGCCTTCTGGGAGCTTACAATAAGGATATTTGATAGTTAACCATCTATTGCTTTAACCCAAAATTCAGAGCAGCAATGAAACTACCAGTTTTCTACTATGTGATGAACATGACAAAATATTTCTAATGTTAATAATTTCTCCTACACAAAGAACTCAGGGGATGTTAATAGCACAATGACATCTAAAACCAAAAGCCATACAGCCTATTCTTTTATTCATGAGAGCAGGCTGAAAATTTACCTGAGAATATGCGTATCACCTCTTGCCAGGTATTCTTTATTATTATCTTCTAATTCCAACAGGATACTTCCTGTCTCTATGATTTAAGCAAAAAGTTATTTCTAAAATCTCATCCTCAGGGCTTATTCTTTCATTTACTCAGTGAACCTGGTTTTGTGGCCTATTATGCAACCCCATTATCCACTCTGTAACTTAGCATATCATTTTACGCTCAAGCTTATCAATCTTCTATGTTTGCTGTAGAGCAAATTCATCTTTTTCTTTAGCAAAAAGTTTTTGGTGGAATGAACTAGCACCTTGTGTTCCGGGTGTAAGCGGGACTCTTCTCCACAATAAGTGCTTTCTTATTGCCATGCTTTTTTCCCTCTTCCCCCTTCTCTCTCCATGTCCATTCACGTAAGTCCTTCACACCTTTTATGTAGAATACAAATGTTACATTTTCTGGTTACCACCAGTAAGTCTCCCTTGGTTTCCCAATTCAAAGCAAACTTTGGTTGAGGATGTGCATTGTGTTAGTCATCAGTGTGCTGCTCATTATATTTGGTTCTCTCTCTCATTTGGGACACGTTGTAAGATTGCTGCTCCCTGGCCCTGAGCTCAAGCATGGCCATGGCACATTTTAAGCCAACACAATCTAAATGGAAGTGATATGTGTCACCTCCATGTGGAAGCTTTAAGAGTCACTATGGGCTTTGCCATCTTCTCCTTTCCCTCTTCATAGTGACTAGTGACATTCCAGATAGTGACTGTTCCATCAGCCTGGATGATAGAGTGAGAATGAATGATGATGGTGTGGCATTGAGCCTCCAGTCAATCTGGAATAGGCATGTAATATGAGGAAGAAATAAACCTTTGTTGTTTAAGCCATTGAGATTGTGAGGTTGTTGGTTATTGCAGCAAAACCTAGTTTATTCTGAACGATAATGCTGATGGTTCTTTTTATCCAATTCACCTCAAAATATGTGTTGATATTCAGTCCATTTGAGCCTTTAGATGACTACAGCCTCAGCCTATATCTGAATGACATCACAAGAGGGACTCCAAGGAAGAACTAACAAGGAAAGCAGAATTTTTGTTCACCTATTTTCTCAGTGGCCATGGAAATTGTTTTCCAAGGAATCATTTATATATAAGGAATATGTGTAAGTTAGAAGTGACTACGAGAGTCCTTCCTTGGCTGACCCTGTAAAGGCTGATGAACCACAGGTTCTGCCCTTGGCCCTCTACTTTTCTCTGCGTATTCTTCCTGAGAAAAAAAATCTCATATTCCACCATGATTTCAACCACAAACACTATGTCTATCTATGACTTCCATATCTGTATTTCTAGCCCTTTGAAGATGTGCCTAACTGAATCCTTCATAATTTTCTGACCTGCAATATCAGGAGCAAAATGAAAAGGTTATTTTAAACCACTAAGTTTTGGAGTAATTCGTTATACAGCAATCGTAACCATATCACTGAATTACCTTCATTGGTCTTCTTGCTCCTTCCCTTACTAGTGCTGGGGGCTGGCAGGCTCCCTTGTCCTTATCCCATAGCCCCTTACCCAGGGAGCCTTAACCACAGAGTCCCCACACTTGCTGAGATCCTGATTCGTAATTGTCTGGATGACATCTCAAATGTGGAGGAGTCTAACCAGTCCATTGTGTTCTCAAAGCTGTTCACAGTGGTGCTGTGTAATTTTGCTTTCTCTTTCAGGGTGTTAGTATGAAAAAAAGGAGAGGTGTTGACATAGGGAAGATTCTATATAGTCTTTGTTTGGTTTTCCCTTGATTCTGGTGGTTAAAAACTTTTTAAAAGTTTCTAAGTATCCATGCACTGGCTTCAGATTTAGGAACATGGCAGCATGCCATTCCTCCAGACAGATTAGCTTGACTTGGCAAAGGATCAATGCTGGTGAATAGTGGGAAATGATGCTGTCAGGAGAGGCTGTGGCCAGAATGTCAAAGACCCTGAAGGCCAGGATAAAACATTTTAACTTCATCTTGGGGTGGTTGGGAGACATCAATATTTTTTTCAACATATGAAGGCGTGATTATTAGACAGCAGAACTGGAGTCAGTGTGCAGGGTGGGGTGAATTCAAAGTGTATCAAGAGTGGGGGCAGGAAACTATTGCAGTAGTCCAGGTATCAAGAGAAAGGCGAAGGCAATCTGCAGTAAGTCCTGGCAACAGGATAGAGAAGGAGGCAAAGATGGGAGAGACACTGAGAAGAAAACTCATAGGAGCTGATGACCACCTACATTAATGTATGGGAAGGGCAGTGGTGGAGAAGGGATACAGCATTAAGCCTCATATATACATACCCATTCTTACAATTAAGTATTTGTACACTGCGTACTATGTGCTGAGGGCTTTATATAGATACTTTTTTTTTTTAAGTTTTTTTTGGGAATTGGGGGAGGGGAACAGTGTTGGGGAATTGGGGAAGGGGAATATTGTGTTTTTCCAGGACCCATCAGCTCCAAGTCAAGTTGTTGTCCTTCAGTCTTAGTTGTGGAGGGCGCAAGCTCAGCTCTAAGTCCAGTCTCCACTTTCAATCAAGTTGCGGGGGAGCGGGGGGAGGGGGATGAGTGTAGTCCACCATCCCATGTAGGAGTTGAACCAGCAACCTTGGTGAGCATTGAGCCATCCAGCTGCTTGTCGGTGGCTGAGCTCAAGGTGCTGTGTTCAATCTTAGTTGCAGAGGGGAGGGGGAGATGCAGCCCACCATCTCATATGGGTGTCGAACTGGCAACCTTGCTGCTAAGAGCACGCATTCTCACCAGCTCAGCAGCAGCTCAGCTCAGGCGCAGTTCACTGGCCCATGTGGGAATTGAACTGGTGACCCTGTTGCTCAGAGCTCGCACCCAACCAACTCAGCCACTCGGCCAGCCCTATATATAGATACTTTTACTAATTTTCACAATAACCTTAGAGGCAGATACTCTCAATATTGCCATTTTACAGAAGAAGTAATTGAGGCACAAAAGTTAATGCCCAAAGTTACACAGTTAGTATGTGGTAGAGCCAGGATTTGAACTCAGGCAATTCACCTTCAAAGCTGATGCTCTTCACCATTATTCTTTATTCCCGTATTTATTTTCAGAACTCCCAGCCTTCTTTCTTTTAGTCTGATCACACTTGGAGGGCTTAATAAAACAGTATTTGATGCTGACCCTCATTTTTCAATTGCTAAATGACCATCCTTCCCCGACTGAGGAAATAAATCAATTATATTTTGGGTCTATGGAAGCGTTTTCTGAAATAGGGTCTGTGTGGGTCAGCCAAAAACATATTAAGTGGTATAACAGTATCATTACCAACTCTTACACCGCTCTGATTATGTATTGCTAGAGATTTGCAACTATAATCGCTTTATAAATCCATATGTGAAATTTGCTTTTAAAAAATGAGAAAGAGAGAACCTCAAAAAATGTGACTTCCATAGAGTTCTGTATATGTAGTGCAAATATACATTTCAAGGTGACCTACACAAATAATAGAAATATTATTTATGGAAAAGATGATCAAAAGTACAACTATAGACAGGAACAACCTGAAAACTACATTGTTAAATATGATAAAATACATTTCTGTTGTTCCCTGAAATTTGTGAGATGTAATCCAATAAACTAAAGCACCCTAATGATTAAAATGTATGGTTTTTGGTGGGTGAAAACAGGAAAGAAGTGAATTTTGAAAATGATTATACCTGCTTTCCGTATGCATAGTGCTTTGCCAAAAGGATCCTCACACACTTCAAGAATGATTTATCAAACATGCATTAATCCTCCCAATGTCCTCAGAGAATATGTGAGAAGTAAACAGAGTTTGTCATTAAGTTTTGTTCTCTTGCAAAAAGAAACCCAACCTTGGCAACCAAAAGTAATAGATGTTGCTGTTAGAATCTCCATAAGCTCATTGACTATGGATGTAGCTAGAACACCTGGACTGAACCTGCCAGTTCCAGATACACATTCAAATGAAACAGTATGCAGGGAGTTCTCCCTCCCTCCCAT